>NW_024055697.1:155490-278401 GCF_902713615.1 Scyliorhinus canicula
GGGACCGCGCTATGGCTCTCTCCCTCTCAGCTGGGACCGCGCTATGGCTCTCTCCCTCTCAGCTGGGACCGCGCTATGGCTCTCTCCCTCTCAGCTGGGACCGCGCTATGGCTCTCTCCCTCTCAGCTGGGACCGCGCTATGGCTCTCTCCCTCTCAGCTGGGACCGCGCTATGGCTCTCTCCCTCTCAGCTGGGACCGCGCTATGGCTCTCTCCCTCTCAGCTGGGACCGCGCTATGGCTCTCTCCCTCTCAGCTGGGACCGCGCTATGGCTCTCTCCCTCTCAGCTGGGACCGCGCTATGGCTCTCTCCCTCAGCTGGGACCGCGCTATGGCTCTCTCCCTCTCAGCTGGGACCGCGCTATGGCTCTCTCCCTCTCAGCTGGGACCGCGCTATGGCTCTCTCCCTCTCAGCTGGGACCGCGCTATGGCTCTCTCCCTCTCAGCTGGGACCGCGCTATGGCTCTCTCCCTCTCAGCTGGGACCGCGCTATGGCTCTCTCCCTCTCAGCTGGGACCGCGCTATGGCTCTCTCCCTCTCAGCTGGGACCGCGCTATGGCTCTCTCCCCTCTCAGCTGGGACCGCGCTATGGCTCTCTCCCTCCTCAGCTGGGACCGCGCTATGGCTCTCTCCCTCTCAGCTGGGACCGCGCTATGGCTCTCTCCCTCTCAGCTGGGACCGCGCTATGGCTCTCTCAGCTGGGACCGCGCTATGGCTCTCTCCCTCTCAGCTGGGACCGCGCTATGGCTCTCTCCCTCCCAGCTGGGACCGCGCTATGGCTCTCTCCCTCTCAGCTGGGACCGCGCTATGGCTCTCTCCCTCTCAGCTGGGACCGCGCTATGGCTCTCCCAGCTGGGACCGCGCTATGGCTCTCTCCCTCTCAGCTGGGACCGCGCTATGGCTCTCTCCCTCTCAGCTGGGACCGCGCTATGGCTCTCTCCCTCTCAGCTGGGACCGCGCTATGGCTCTCTCTCCAGCTGGGACCGCGCTATGGCTCTCTCCCTCTCAGCTGGGACCGCGCTATGGCTCTCTCCCTCTCAGCTGGGACCGCGCTATGGCTCTCTCCCTCCCAGCTGGGACCGCGCTATGGCTCTCTCCCTCTCAGCTGGGACCGCGCTATGGCTTCTCCCTCAGCTGGGACCGCGCTATGGATCTCTCCCTCTCAGCTGGGACCGCGCTATGGCTCTCTCCCTCCAGCTGGGACCGCGCTATGGCTCTCTCCCTCTCAGCTGGGACCGCGCTATGGCTCTCTCCTCCCAGCTGGGACCGCGCTATGGCTCTCTCCCTCTCAGCTGGGACCGCGCTATGGCTCTCTCCCTCTCAGCTGGGACCGCGCTATGGCTCTCTCCCTCCAGCTGGGACCGCGCTATGGCTCTCTCCCTCCTCAGCTGGGACCGCGCTATGGCTCTCTCCCTCTCAGCTGGGACCGCGCTATGGCTCTCTCCCTCTCAGCTGGGACCGCGCTATGGCTCTCTCCCTCTCAGCTGGGACCGCGCTATGGCTCTCTCCCTCTCAGCTGGGACCGCGCTATGGCTCTCTCCCTCTCAGCTGGGACCGCGCTATGGCTCTCTCCCTCTCAGCTGGGACCGCGCTATGGCTCTCTCCCTCTCAGCTGGGACCGCGCTATGGCTCTCTCCCTCTCAGCTGGGACCGCGCTATGGCTCTCTCCCTCAGCTGGGACCGCGCTATGGCTCTCTCCCTCTCAGCTGGGACCGCGCTATGGCTCTCTCCCTCTCAGCTGGGACCGCGCTATGGCTCTCTCCCTCTCAGCTGGGACCGCGCTATGGCTCTCTCCCTCTCAGCTGGGACCGCGCTATGGCTCTCTCCCTCTCAGCTGGGACCGCGCTATGGCTCTCTCCCTCAGCTGGGACCGCGCTATGGCTCTCTCCCTCTCAGCTGGGACCGCGCTATGGCTCTCTCCCTCTCAGCTGGGACCGCGCTATGGCTCTCTCCCTCTCAGCTGGGACCGCGCTATGGCTCTCTCCCTCTCAGCTGGGACCGCGCTATGGCTCTCTCCCTCTCAGCTGGGACCGCGCTATGGCTCTCTCCCTCTCAGCTGGGACCGCGCTATGGCTCTCTCCCTCTCAGCTGGGACCGCGCTATGGCTCTCTCCCTCTCAGCTGGGACCGCGCTATGGCTCTCTCCCTCTCAGCTGGGACCGCGCTATGGCTCTCTCCCTCTCAGCTGGGACCGCGCTATGGCTCTCTCCCTCTCAGCTGGGACCGCGCTATGGCTCTCTCTCAGCTGGGACCGCGCTATGGCTCTCTCCCTCTCAGCTGGGACCGCGCTATGGCTCTCTCCCTCTCAGCTGGGACCGCGCTATGGCTCTCTCCCTCTCAGCTGGGACCGCGCTATGGCTCTCTCCCTCTCAGCTGGGACCGCGCTATGGCTCTCTCCCTCTCAGCTGGGACCGCGCTATGGCTCTCTCAGCTGGGACCGCGCTATGGCTCTCCCAGCTGGGACCGCGCTATGGCTCTCTCCCTCTCAGCTGGGACCGCGCTATGGCTCTCTCCCTCTCAGCTGGGACCGCGCTATGGCTCTCTCCCTCTCAGCTGGGACCGCGCTATGGCTCTCTCCCTCTCAGCTGGGACCGCGCTATGGCTCTCTCCCTCCAGAGCTGGGACCGCGCTATGGCTCTCTCCCTCTCCAGCTGGGACCGCGCTATGGCTCTCTCTCAGCTGGGACCGCGCTATGGCTCTCTCCCTCTCAGCTGGGACCGCGCTATGGCTCTCTCCCTCTCAGCTGGGACCGCGCTATGGCTCTCTCCCTCTCAGCTGGGACCGCGCTATGGTCTCTCCCTCTCAGCTGGGACCGCGCTATGGCTCTCTCCCTCTCAGCTGGGACCGCGCTATGGCTCTCTCCCTCCCAGCTGGGACCGCGCTATGGCTCTCTCCCTCCCAGCTGGGACCGCGCTATGGCTCTCTCCCTCTCAGCTGGGACCGCGCTATGTCTGTCTCCCTCTCAGCTGGGACCGGCTATGGCTCTCTCCCTCTCAGCTGGGACCGCGCTATGGCTCTCTCAGCTGGGACCGCGCTATGGCTCTCTCCCTCTCAGCTGGGACCGCGCTATGGCTCTCTCCCTCTGAGCTGGGACCGCGCTATGGCTCTCTCCCTCTCAGCTGGGACCGCGCTATGGCTCTCTCCCTCTCAGCTGGGACCGCGCTATGGCTCTCTCCCTCTCAGCTGGGACCGCGCTATGGCTCTCTCCCTCTCAGCTGGGACCGCGCTATGGCTCTCTCCCTCTCAGCTGGGACCGCGCTATGGCTCTCTCCCTCTCAGCTGGGACCGCGCTATGGCTCTCTCCCTCTCAGCTGGGACCGCGCTATGGCTCTCTCCCTCTCAGCTGGGACCGCGCTATGGCTCTCTCCCTCTCAGCTGGGACCGCGCTATGGCTCTCTCCCTCTCAGCTGGGACCGCGCTATGGCTCTCTCCCTCTCAGCTGGGACCGCGCTATGGCTCTCTCCCTCTCAGCTGGGACCGCGCTATGGCTCTCTCCCTCTCAGCTGGGACCGCGCTATGGCTCTCTCCCTCTCAGCTGGGACCGCGCTATGGCTCTCTCCCTCTCAGCTGGGACCGCGCTATGGCTCTCTCCCTCCAGCTGGGACCGCGCTATGGCTCTCTCCCTCTCAGCTGGGACCGCGCTATGGCTCTCCCTCTCAGCTGGGACCGCGCTATGGCTCTCTCCCTCTCAGCTGGGACCGCGCTATGGCTCTCTCCCTCTCAGCTGGGACCGCGCTATGGCTCTCTCTCTCTCAGCTGGGACCGCGCTATGGCTCCCTCAGCTGGGACCGCGCTATGGCTCTCTCCCTCCCAGCTGGGACCGCGCTATGGCTCTCTCCCTCCCAGCTGGGACCGCGCTATGGCTCTCTCCATCCCAGCTGGGACCGCGCTATGGCTCTCTCCCTCTCAGCTGGGGCCGCGCTATGGCTCTCTCAGCTGGGACCGCGCTATGGCTCTCTCCCTCTCAGCTGGGACCGGGCTATGGCTCTCTCCCTCTCAGCTGGGACCGCGCTATGGCTCTCCCAGCTGGGACCGGGCTATGGCTCTCTCCCTCTCAGCTGGGACCGCGCTATGGCTCTCTCTGCTGGGACCGGGCTATGGCTCTCTCCCTCTCAGCTGGGACCGCGCTATAGCTCTCACCCTCTCAGCTGGGACCGCGCTATGGCTCTCACCCTCTCAGCTGGGACCGCGCTATGGCTCTCTCCCTCTCAGCTGGGACCGCGCTATGGCTCTCTCCCTCTCAGCTGGGACCGCGCTATGGCTCTCTCCCTCTCAGCTGGGACCGCGCTATGGCTCTCTCCCTCTCAGCTGGGACCGCGCTATGGCTCTCTCCCTCTCAGCTGGGACCGCGCTATGGCTCTCTCCCTCCAGCTGGGACCGCGCTATGGCTCTCTCCCTCTCAGCTGGGACCGCGCTATGGCTCTCTCCCTCTCAGCTGGGACCGCGCTATGGCTCTCTCCCTCTCAGCTGGGACCGCGCTATGGCTCTCTCCCTCTCAGCTGGGACCGCGCTATGGCTCTCTCCCTCTCAGCTGGGACCGCGCTATGGCTCTCTCCCTCTCAGCTGGGACCGCGCTATGGCTCTCTCCCTCTCAGCTGGGACCGCGCTATGGCTCTCTCCCTCTCAGCTGGGACCGCGCTATGGCTCTCTCCCTCTCAGCTGGGACCGCGCTATGGCTCTCTCCCTCTCAGCTGGGACCGCGCTATGGCTCTCTCCCTCTCAGCTGGGACCGCGCTATGGCTCTCTCCCTCTCAGCTGGGACCGCGCTATGGCTCTCTCCCTCTCAGCTGGGACCGCGCTATGGCTCTCCCTCTCAGCTGGGACCGCGCTATGGCTCTCTCCCTCTGCAGCTGGGACGCGCTATGGCTCTCCCCTCCCGCTGGGACCGCGCTATGGCTCTCTCCCTCTCAGCTGGGACCGCGCTATGGCTCTCTCCCTCTCAGCTGGGACCGCGCTATGGCTCTCTCCCTCTCAGCTGGGACCGCGCTATGGCTCTCTCCCTCTCTGCTGGGACCGCGCTATGGCTCTCTCCCTCTCAGCTGGGACCGCGCTATGGCTCTCTCAGCTGGGACCGCGCTATGGCTCTCGCCCTCCCAGCTGGGACCGCGCTATGGCTCTCTCCCTCTCAGCTGGGACCGCGCTATGGCTCTCTGCCCTCAGCTGGGACCGCGCTATGGCTCTCTCTCTCTCAGCTGGGACCTCGCTATGTCTCTCTCTCTCTCCCAGCTGGGACCGCGCTATGGCTCTCTCCCTCTCAGCTGGGACCGCGCTATGGCTCTCTCCCTCTCAGCTGGGACCGCGCTATGGCTCTCTCCCTCTCAGCTGGGACCGCGCTATGGCTCTCTCCCTCTCAGCTGGGACCGCGCTATGGCTCTCTCCCTCTCAGCTGGGACCGCGCTATGGCTCTCTCCCTCTCAGCTGGGACCGCGCTATGGCTCTCTCCCTCTCAGCTGGGACCGCGCTATGGCTCTCTCCTCTCAGCTGGGACCGCGCTATGGCTCTCTCCCTCTCAGCTGGGACCGCGCTATGGCTCTCTCCCTCTCAGCTGGGACCGCGCTATGGCTCTCTCCCTCTCAGCTGGGACCGCGCTATGGCTCTCTCCCTCTCAGCTGGGACCGCGCTATGGCTCTCTCCCTTCAGCTGGGACCGCGCTATGGCTCTCTCCCTCTCAGCTGGGACCGCGCTATGGCTCTCTCCCTCTCAGCTGGGACCGCGCTATGGCTCTCTCCCTCTCAGCTGGGACCGCGCTATGGCTCTCTCCTCCCAGCTGGGACCGCGCTATGGCTCTCTCCCTCTCAGCTGGGACCGCGCTATGGCTCTCTCCCTCTCAGCTGGGACCGCGCTATGGCTCTCTCCCTCCAGCTGGGACCGCGCTATGGCTCTCTCCCTCTCAGCTGGGACCGCGCTATGGCTCTCTCCCTCTCAGCTGGGACCGCGCTATGGCTCTCTCAGCTGGGACCGCGCTATGGCTCTCTCCCTCTCAGCTGGGACCGCGCTATGGCTCTCTCCCTCTCAGCTGGGACCGCGCTATGGCTCTCTCCCTCTCAGCTGGGACCGCGCTATGGCTCTCTCCCTCTCAGCTGGGACCGCGCTATGGCTCTCTCCCTCTCAGCTGGGACCGCGCTATGGCTCTCTCCCTCTCAGCTGGGACCGCGCTATGGCTCTCTCAGCTGGGACCGCGCTATGGCTCTCTCCCTCTCAGCTGGGACCGCGCTATGGCTCTCTCCCTCTCAGCTGGGACCGCGCTATGGCTCTCTCCCTCTCAGCTGGGACCGCGCTATGGCTCTCTCCCTCTCAGCTGGGACCGCGCTATGGCTCTCTCCCTCTCAGCTGGGACCGCGCTATGGCTCTCTCCCTCTCAGCTGGGACCGCGCTATGGCTCTCTCCCTCTCAGCTGGGACCGCGCTATGGCTCTCTCCCTTTCAGCTGGGACCGCGCTATGGCTCTCTCCCTCTCAGCTGGGACCGCGCTATGGCTCTCTCCCTCCCAGCTGGGACCGCGCTATGGCTCTCTCCCTCTCAGCTGGGACCGCGCTATGGCTCTCTCCCTCTCAGCTGGGACCGGCTATGGCTCTCTCCCTGGGACGCGCTATGGCTCTCTCAGCTGGGACCGCGCTATGGCTCTCTCCCTCCCAGCTGGGACCGCGCTATGGCTCTCTCAGCTGGGACCGCGCTATGGCTCTCTCCCTCTCAGCTGGGACCGCGCTATGGCTCTCTCCCTTTCAGCTGGGACCGCGCTATGGCTCTCTCCCTCTCAGCTGGGACCGCGCTATGGCTCTCTCCCTCTCAGCTGGGACCGCGCTATGCTCTCTCCCTCTCAGCTGGGACCGCGCTATGGCTCTCTCCCTTCCAGCTGGGACCGCGCTATGGCTCTCTCCCTCTCCAGCTGGGACCGCGCTATGGCTCTCTCCCTCTCAGCTGGGACCGCGCTATGGCTCTCTCCCTCTCAGCTGGGACCGCGCTATGGCTCTCTCCCTCTCAGCTGGGGACCGCGCTATGGCTCTCTCCCTCTCAGCTGGGACCGCGCTATGGCTCTCTCCCTCTCAGCTGGGACCGCGCTATGGCTCTCTCCCTTCCAGCTGGGACCGCGCTATGGCTCTCTCCCTCTCAGCTGGGACCGCGCTATGGCTCTCTCCCTCTCAGCTGGGACCGCGCTATGGCTCTCTCCCTCTCAGCTGGGACCGCGCTATGGCTCTCTCCCTCTCAGCTGGGACCGCGCTATGGCTCTCTCCCTCTCAGCTGGGACCGCGCTATGGCTCTCTCCCTCTCAGCTGGGACCGCGCTATGGCTCTCTCCCTCTCAGCTGGGACCGCGCTATGGCTCTCTCCCTCTCAGCTGGGACCGCGCTATGGCTCTCTCCCTCTCAGCTGGGACCGCGCTATGGCTCTCTCCCTCTCAGCTGGGACCGCGCTATGGCTCTCTGCCCTCCTCAGCTGGGACCGCGCTATGGCTCTCCCAGCTGGGGACCGCGCTATGGCTCTCTCCCTCTCAGCTGGGACCGCGCTATGGCTCTCTCCCTCCAGCTGGGACCGCGCTATGGCTCTCTCCCTCCTCAGCTGGGACCGCGGCTATGGCTCTCTCTCTCAGCTGGGACCGCGCTATGGCTCTCTCCCTCTCAGCTGGGACCGCGCTATGGCTCTCTCTCTCAGCTGGGACCGCGCTATGGCTCTCTCAGCTGGGACCGCGCTATGGCTCTCTCCCTCTCAGCTGGGACCGCGCTATGGCTCTCTCCCTCTCAGCTGGGACCGCGCTATGGCTCTCTCCCTCTCAGCTGGGACCGGCTATGGCTCTCTCCCTTTCAGCTGGGACCGCGCTATGGCTCTCTCCCTCTCAGCTGGGACCGCGCTATGGCTCTCTCCCTCTCAGCTGGGACCGCGCTATGGCTCTCTCCCTCTCAGCTGGGACCGCGCTATGGCTCTCCCAGCTGGGACCGCGCTATGGCTCTCTCCCTCTCAGCTGGGACCGGGCTATGGCTCTCTCCCTCTCAGCTGGGACCGCGCTATGGCTCTCTCCCTCTCAGCTGGGACCGCGCAATGCCTCTCTCCCTCTCAGCTGGGACCGCGCTATGGCTCTCTCCCTCCCAACTGGGACCGCGCTATGGCTCTCTCCCTCTCAGCTGGGACCGCGCTATGGCTCTCTCCCTCTCAGCTGGGACCGCGCTATTGCTCGCTCCCTCTCAGCTGGGACCGCGCTATGGCTCTCTCCCTCTCAGCTGGGACTGCGCTATGGCTCTATCCCTCCCAGCTGGGACCGCGCTATGGCTCTCTCCCTCCCAGCTGGGACCGCGCTATGGCTCTCTCCCTCTCAGCTGGGACCGCGCTATGGCTCTCTCCCTCCCAGCTGGGACCGCGCTATGGCTCTCTCCCTCTCAGCTGTGAGAGTCCTGTTTAGATATTCGTTTCCTGGCTAACTTCTCGTCAAATGAGGGAAACTGCAACGCCTACGCCAATTTGTCGTTGGAATTATAATGAAGACAAATTCCTCGAGGTTCACTTTAAGGAAATTTATTGAAACAAATATTTGTGGAGAGAGAAGTGAACCAGATGCCAAAAGCTAATTCACTGCTCTCTGCCTTATGATCGAAAACCATTATATTTATACCGTGAAATAAACAATTTTGAAGAGATAAAGCTTGGGAACAAACGCAAGAGGAAATATTAATGCTTTACCCTTGGTTTAAAAACTATTCGAAAACGAATTTTATTGTTCTTCGGAAGAACAACGTATCATAATGAGGCCAGTACAACATAGTTTACATTAGCAGACTTACTTATGTTTGCTCAATAGCAGTGTTAAAATATAGTCAATATTGGCAGCATGCTTCTAAATTGGTAACTCATTAACTTCCCTTCCACACTCCCACAGCTAGCACTGCCAGTGCTCTCACTCACAGCCAGCACTGCCAGTGATCCCCAACAGCCATCACTTCCAGTGCTCCCCCCACAGCCAGCACTGCCAGTGATCCCCAACAGCAATCACTTCCAGTGCCACCCCCACAGCCAGCCCTGCCAGTGCTCGCACTCAGAGCCAGCACTGCCAGTGCTCCTCAACAGCCATCGCTTCCTGTGCTTCCCCCACAGCCAGCACTGCCAGTTCTCTCACTCAGAGCCAGCACTGCCAGTTCTCCTCAACAGCCATCACTTCCAGTGCTCCCCCCACAGCCAGCACTGACAGTGCTCTCCCCACAGCCAGCACTATCAGTGCTCCCTCCCACAGCATGCGCTGCCAGTGCACCCCTCACAGCCAGCACTTCCAATGACCCCCCTCCACAGCCAGCACTGCCAGTGTTCCTCCCACAGCCAGCATTTCTAGTGCTCCCTCCCACAGCCAGCACTGTCAGTGCCCCCACACAGACAGCCCTGCCAGTGCCCCCCCCCCCAACAGCCAGCACTGCCAGTGCTCCCCCCACAGCCAGCACTGCCAGTACGCCCTCCACAACCAGCACTGCCAGTGCCCCCACCACAGTCAGCACTGCCAGTGCCCCTCCACATTCAGCACTACCAGTGCTCCCCCCACAGCCTGCACTGCGAGTACCCCCTAGCCAGCAATGCCAATGTTCCCAACCCACATCCAGCACTGCCAGTGCCCCTCCCACAGCCAGCGCTACCAATGTCGCCCCACAGCCAGCACTACCAGTGCCCCCCAATGCGAGGACTGCCAGTGCCCCCACATCCAGCACTGCAAGTGCCACTCACACTTCCAGGAATACCAGTGCTACCCCAACAGCCAACACTGCCAGTGCTCTCACAGCTGTAACTGCCAGTGCTCCCCCGACAGACAGTACTGCCAGTGCTCCCACCACAGCCTGAACTGACATTGCCCCACACAGCCAGCACGTCTAATGCTCCTTCCCACAGCCAGCACTGCACGTGCCCCCCCAAAGCCAGCACTGCCAGTGTTACCTACACAGCCAGCACTGCCAATGCAAACCCATCCCCACAGCCAGCACTTCCAGTGCTCCCTCACACCCAGCACTGTCAGTGCTCACCCCACAGCATGGGCTGCCAGTGATCCACCCACAGCCAGCACTGCCACTGACCCACCCCTTGACAGAACTGCCAGTGACCCTGTCACAACCAGCACTGCCACTGCTGTCCCCACAGCCATCAATGCCTGGGCCCCCCACTGCCAGCACTGACAGTTCCTCCACAGCCAGCACTGCCAGGTCTACCCCCACGTACAGGAATGCCAGTGCTCTCCATACAGCCAAAACTGCCAGTGCTCCCCACACAGACAGAACTGACAGTGACCCCCACAGCCAGTACTCCCAGTGCCACTCCCCACAGCCTGCACTGCCAGTGCTCCCCCACAGGCAGCACTGCCAGTGATCCACCCACAGGCAGCACTGCCAGTGCCCCCCCCCCTCCCCCACAACCAGCGCTGCCAGTTCCCCTCAACACAGCCAGCACTGGCGCTGCTACACCACAGCCAGTGCACTGCCAGTCCCCTCCCGACAGCCAGAAAAGCCACTGCCTCCCACTGGCAGCACTGTCAGTGCCCCCCAACAGCCAGCACCAAGTGATTCCCCACAACCAGCACTGTCAGTGCTCCATCCACAGCCAGATGCCAGTGCTCCCCCCACAGCCACCACTGCCACTGCTCCTCCCACAGCCAGCATTGTCAGTGCCCATCCCCACTGCCAACGCTGCCAGTGCCCCACATCCAGCACTGCCAGTGCTCCATCCCACAGCCAGCACTCTCAGTACCCCCCACAGCCAGCCCTACCAGTGCCACCCATAGCAAGCACTGCCAGTGCTCCCTCCACGGCCAGATGTCAGTGCTCCCCCCAGTCAGCAATGCCAGTGCATCCCCCACAGTCAGCACTGTCATTGCCCCTCCCCACAGCCATTACTTCCAGTGCTCCCACCACAGCCAGCACTGCCAGTGCTCCAGGCACAGCCAGCACTGCCAGTGACCCTCCCCAGTGCCAACACTGCCAGTCTCACCCACAGCCAGCACTGCCAGTGCCGCTCCCCGAAGCCAGCACTGCCACAGATCCCCCACAGACAGCACTGTCAGTGCCCCCACACC
Organism: Scyliorhinus canicula; assembly: GCF_902713615.1. Taxonomy (NCBI): domain Eukaryota; kingdom Metazoa; phylum Chordata; class Chondrichthyes; order Carcharhiniformes; family Scyliorhinidae; genus Scyliorhinus; species Scyliorhinus canicula. The sequence continues at coordinate 166,518 of NW_024055697.1, forward strand.
CAGCACTGCCAGTGCTCACACCCACAGCCATCACTGTCAGCACCCCCCACAGCCAGCCCTGGCAGTGCCCACCACAGCATGCACTGCCAGTGCTCCCTCCCACAGCCAGCACTGCCAGTACTCCCCACACAGCCACCACTGCCAGTAACCCCCACAGCCATCCCTGACAGTGCCCACCACAGCAAGCACTGCCAGTGCTCCCTCCCACAGCCAACACTGTCAGTGCTCCCCCCACAGCCAGCACCGCCACTGACCTCCTCACCCAGCTAGCACAGCCAGTGTCCCTCCCACAGCCAGCACTGCCGCTGCTATCCCCACAGCCAACACTGCCAGTGCTCCCCCGACAGCCAGAACTGCCAGTGCTCCCCCACACTTCCAGCACTGTCATTGCCCCCACAGTCAGCACTGCCAGTGCAACCCCCACTTACAGGACTGTCAGTGCTCTCCCCACCAGCAGAACTGACAGTGCCCCCCCACAGCCAACACTGCCAAAGCTCCCTTCACAGCAAGCACTATCAGTGCCTCTCACCACAGCCAGCACTGCTACTGCTCCCCCACAGCCAGCACTGCCAGTGCTCCCCCACAGCCAGCATTGCCAGTATCCCCCCACAGCCAGCACTGCCAGTGATCCCCACATCCAGCACTGTCAGTGCCCCTCCCCACAGCCATCACTGCTGCTGCTACCCCACAGCCAGCTCTACTAGCGCTCCCTCCACAGCCAGCACTGCTAGTACTCCCCCACAGCCAGCATTGCCAGTGCCCATCCCCACTGCCTACACTATCAGTGTCCCTCAAAAACAGCACTGCCAGTGCTCCCCCACCCAGTACTGCCAGTGCTCCCGCCACAGACAGAACTACCCCCGTACCTGTAGTACAGGGGCCTTACCGTAAAGCACCTATATATACAGTATATACATCAGTACGGGGGTAGATTCCTGCCTGCTGGCTCCACCCAGTAGGCGGAGTATAAATATGTGTGCTCCCCATACAGCAGCCATTTTGTCAGCTGCTGTAGGAGGCCACACATCTCAGTGTAATAGAGCCTCGATTGCATCCTACTCTCGTCTTTGCGTAATTGGTAGTGCATCAAACCGTCATCTTGAACCATTGGCAGCAACATGGTGACAGTGCGTCCACAATGCCCCCACAATGCCCCCACAATGCCCCCACAATGCCCCCACAATGCCCCCACAATGCCCACACAATGCCCCCACAATGCCCCCACAATGCCCCCACAATGCCCCACAATGCCCCCACAATGCCCCCACAATGCCCCCGCAATGCCCCCACAATGCCCCCACTGCCAGCAGTTCTATTGCCACTCCCCACAGCCAGCACTGCCAGTGCTCGACACAGCCAGCACTGCACGTGCCCCGCCCCCAAAGCCCGCACTGCTAGTCTAACCCCCACAGCCAGAACTGCCAACCCCCCCCCCCCCCCACAGCAAGCACTTCCAGTGCTCCCCACAATCCAGCTCTGTCAGTGCTCACTCCACAGCACGGGCTGCCAGTGATCCCGCCACAGACAGCACTGCCACTGACACCCCCTTGCCAGCACAGCCAATGACCTGGTCACAACCAGCATTGCCACAGCTGTCCCCACAGCCAGCAATGCCAGTGCCCCACCCACTGCCCCCCCCCCCACTGCCAGCACTGCCAGTTCCCCGACAGCCAACACTGCCAGAGCTCCCCACACAGACAGAACTGACAGTGCCCCCCACAGCCAGTACTCACAGTGCCACTCCCCAGAGCCAGCACTGCCACGCTCCCCCCACAGCCAGCACCACTAGTGCTTCCCCATCAGCCAGCACTGCCTGTGCCCCTCACACAGCCAGCACTGCCAGTGCCCCCCACAATCAGCACTGCCAGTTCCCCTCCTCTCAGCCAACACTGGCGCTGCTCACCCACAGCCAGAGCACTGCCAGTCCCCTCCCCACAGCCAGAAATGCCAGTGCCCCACCCCACGGGCAGCACTCTCAGTGCCCCCCAACTGCCAGTACTACCAGTGCTCGACACAGCCAGCACTGGACGTGCACCCTCCCACAGGCAGCACTGTCAGTGCCCACCAAAGCCAGCACTGCCAGTGCTACATCCTCAGCCAGCACTGCCAGTGACCCCCCCACAGCCAGAACTTCGAATGCCCCGCCACAGCCAGACCTTTCCGAGCCCCCCCCCCCCCCACAGCCAGCACTATAAGTGCCTCTCACCACAGCCAGCACTGCCAGTGCTCTCCTCACAGACAACACTGCCAGTGCTCCACCCACAGGCTGCACTGCCAGTGCCCAACCCACAGCCAGCACTGCCAGTGGCCCCCACCGCCAGCACTGTCTGTTCCCCCCTTCCATACCCAGAACTGCCAGTGCTTTCCACACTTCCAGCACTGCCAGTGCCCGCACAGCCAGCACTGCCAGTGTGACCCCGACTTACAGGACTGCCATTGCCAATCCCCACAACCAGCACTGCCCGTATCCGCCCCACAGTCGGCACTGCCAGTGCCCACCACAGCCAGCTCTACAAGTGCTCCCTCCACAAACAGCAATGCCAGTGCCCACCAATGGCATCCCTGCCATTTTACCCCCACAGCCAGCACTTCAGGTACTCCCCCCACAACCAGCACTGCCAGTGTTCCCTCATCATCCAGCTGTCAGCGCTCCCCCCAAAGCCAGCATTGCCACTGCTCCACCACAGCCAGCACTGCCAGTATTCTATCCACAGGCTGCACTGCCAGGACCTCCCACTGCCAGCACTGCCAGTGAGTCACCCCCCCCCCCCCCCCACAGTCAGCAATGCCAGTGCTCCCCCCAAAGCCGGCATTACCACTGCTCCCCCACAGCCAGCACGGACAGTGAGCCCCACCGCAGCCAGATGCCGGTGCTCCTCCCACAGCCAGCATTGGCAGTGCCCCTCGCTTCCGCCAACACTGCCAGTGTCACCCTCAGCCAGCACTGCCAGTGCCCCTCCACAAAGCCAGCACTACCACTTCTCCCCCACAGCTAGCACTGTCAGTGCTCCGCCCCACAGCCGTCACTGCCAGTGCCCCCCACGGCAATCAGTCAGTGCTACCTTCACAAACAGCAAGCAATGCCAGTGCTCCACCCACTGCCAGACCTGACATTGCCCCTCGCCACAGCAAGCACCCACTTCTCCCTCTGCCAACGGCTCCCAGTGCTCCCTACAGAACCAGCACTGCCAGCGCCCCTCACCGCAGCCAGCACTGCCAGTGCTACACCCACTCTCATTACTGCCAGTGCTCCCCCACAGCCAGCCATGCGTGCTCCCCCACAGCCAGTACTGCCAGTTCTCCCCAGTCAGTACTGCCAGTGCCCCCACAGCCAACACTGCCAATGCCCCTCCCCACAGCCAGCACTGCCAGAGCTCCCTCCACAGCCTACACTGCCAGTGTTCCCTCCACAGCCAGCACAGCTAGTGCTCCCCACAGCCAGCACTGTCAGTGCTCCCCCCACAGCAAGCACTGCCAGGGCTCCCCCACAGCCAGCACTGCCAGTGTTCCACCCCCCACAGCCATCACTGCCAGTATCCACCCACAGCCAGCACTGCCAGTATTCCCCCACAGCCAGCACTGCCAGTATCCCCCCACAGCCAGCACTGCCAGTATCCCCCCACAGACAGCACTGTCAGTATCCCCCCACAGCCACCACTGCCATTGCCAGCCAGAGCATGCACTGCCACTGCGCACACCCACAGCCAGCACTGCCATGCGCACCCCTACAGCTAGCATTGCCAGTGCCCCGCCACAGCCATCACTGCCATGCGCAACCCTACAGCCAGCATTGCCAGTGCCCCCGCCACAGCCAGAACTGCCAGTGCCCCTCCACAGCCAGAACTGTCTGTGCTCCCCCACAGCCAGCACTGCCTGCACTGCCAGTCCTCTCCTCCAGAGCAAGCACTACCAGTGCTACCCCCAGCAATGCCATTGCCACCTCCACAACCAGCACTGCCAGTGCCCCCCCCACAGCCAACAATGCCAGGGCCCTCCACAGCCAGCATTTCCACTGCTCCCCCACAGACTGCACTGCCAGTGCTCCTCCCAAAGCCAGCATTGCCAGAGCCCCCAAGAGCCAGCACTGCCAGTGCTTCCTCCACAGCCAGAACAACGAGTGATCCCCACAGCCAGCACTGCCACTGCTCCCCACACTGCAAACACTGCCGGTGCTCCCCCCACAGTCAGCACTGCAAGTGCCCCCACAGCCAGTACTGCCAGTGTTCCCCACAGCCAGCCCTGCCATTGCACCTCCCCACAGCAAGCACTGCCACTGCTCACCCTGCCAGCACTCCCAGTGCTCCCTCCAGTGGCAGCACTGCCAGTGCTCCCTCCACAGACAGTAATGCCAGTGCTATCCAGAGCCATCACTGCCAGTGCACCCCACACAGCCAGCACTTCCAGTGCTCTCCCACTCTCACGACTGCCAGTGCTCCCCACAGCCAGTACTGTTAGCGCTCCCGCCGCCGTGAGTAATGCCAGTGCCCCCCACAGCCAACGCTGCCAATGCCCCTCCTTGCAGCTTGCACTGCCACTGCTCCCCAACAGCCTGCACTGCCATTGTTCTCTCCACAGCCAACACTGCCAGTACCCCACCCCCACAGCCAACACTGCCAGTGCTATCCAGAGCCATCACTGCCAATGCACCCCACTGCCAGCACTGCCAGGTACACCTCGCCACAGCCAGCACTGCCAATGTCCTCTCCCCCAGCCAGCACTGCCAGTGTGCCTCCCACAGCCAGAACTGCCAGTGCTCCCCATAGACAGCTCTGCCATTTCCCTCCCAACAGCCAGCACTGCCACTGATCACCCCACTGCAAGCACTGCTAGTGCACCCTCCACAGCCAGCACTGCCAGTGCTCCCCGCACTACAGCCAGCACTGCCAGTGCTCCCTCCACAGGCAGAACTGCGAGTGCTCACCACAGCCAGCACTGCCACTGCTCAACCACGACCAACACTACCAGTGCTCCACCCACAGCCAGCACTGCCAGTGCTATCCAGAGCCATCACTGCCAATGCACCCCACTGCCAGCACTGCCAGTTACACCTCCCCACAGCCAACACTGCCAATGTCCTCACCCCCCATCCAGCACTGCCAGTGTACCTCCCACAGCCAGAACTGCCAATTCTCTCCCCACACCAGCATTGCCAGTGCTCCCCAACAGCCAGCAGTACCAGTGCTCCTCATAGACAGCTCTGCAAGTGCTATCCAGAGCCATCACTGCCAGTGCACCCCACTGCCTGCACTGCCAGTTACACCCCACACAGCCAGCACTGCCTGTGCTCTCCCACTTTCGCGAGCACTGTCAGTTCCCCCCCTACAGCCAGCACTACCAGTGACCCTCCAGCAGCCAGCACTGCCAGTACTCCCACACAGCCAGCCTTGCCAGCGCTCCCCTCACAGACAGCACTGCCAGTGCTCCCCCTAACAGCCAGCACTGCCAGTTCTCCCGACAGCCAGCTGCGGCAGTGCTCCCCACACAGCCAACACTGCCAGTGATGCCCTCAGCCAGAACTGTGAATGCTACCATTACAGCTGCACTGCCAGTGCCCTCACAAAGCCACCACTGCCAGTGGTCCTCTCAGCCATCACTGTTGCTGCTACATCCACAGCCAGCACTGCCAATGCCGCCCCCCCACAACCAGCACTGTCAGTGCTCCCCAACAGCCAGCACTGCCAGTGCACCCCTAAATACAGCACTTCCAGTACTCCCCACACATCAAGAGCTTCCAGTGCTCCCCCACATACAGCCATTCGAGTGCCACCCACCCCCAGCCAGCACTTCCAGTGTTACCTCCAAAGACAGCACAGCCCGTGCTCCCCACAGCTAGCACTGCCAGTGCTACCCACAGCCAGCATTGGCAGTGATCCCCCCACATCCAGCACTGCCAGTGGTCCACCCAGAGGCAGCACTGCCAGTTAACCCCCACAGCCAGCCCTGCCAGTGCGCACCGCACCCCCCCCCCCAGAGACAACACTGCCAGTGCTCCCCCACAGCCAGCACTGCACATGTCCCCAACAGCCATCACTGCCACTGCCCCCTCAGCCAGCACTGCCAGTACACCTCCCACAACCAGCACTGCGAGTGCCCCCACAGCCAGCACTGCCAGTGCCGCTCCCCAAAGCCAGCACTGCCACTGCTCCCCTCACAGACAGCACTGCCAGTGTCCCATCCCACAGCCAGCACTGCCTGTGCCCCCACAACATGCACTGGCGTTTCTCCCCACAGCCAGACTACTGCCAGTGCCCCCACTGGCAGCACTGTCAGTGCGTCCGAAAAGCCAGCACCAAGAGCTCCCCCACAACCAGCAATGCCAGTGCTACATCCACAGACAGCACTGCCAATGCCCCCCACACAACCAGCCCTGCCAGTGCTCTCCAACAGCCAGCCTGCCAGTGGACCCATAAATACAGCATTGCCAGTGCTCCCCAACATCAAGAGGTTCCAGTGCTCCCGCCACATACAGCCCTTCGAGAGCCAACTATCCCCAGCCAGCACCTCCAGTGTTTCCTCCAAAGACAGCACTGCCCGTGCTCCCCACAGCCAGCACTGCCAGTGCTACCCACAGCCAGCATTGTCAGCCCCCCCCCACAGCCAGCACTGCCAGTGCTCCACCCAGAGGCAGCACTGCTAGTTCTCCCCCACAGCCAGCATTGCCACTGCACCTCCACACAGCCAGAACTGCAAATGCCCAACAGCCAGCACTGCCACGGCTACCCCGCAGACAGCACTGCAAGTGTCCCCAACAGCCATCACTGCCAGTGCCCGCACAGCCAGCACTGCCAGTGCCCCTCCCCACAGCCAGCACTGCGAGTTCCCCCATAGCCAGTATTGCCGGTGATCCCCACAGGCCACACAGCCAGTGATCCCCACAGCAGCACTGTCAGTTCTCCCCGCACCCCACAGCCAGCACTGCCAGTGCCCCTCCCCCAGCCTGGACAGCCAGTGCCACCTCACAGCCAGCACTACCAGTGCTCACCCACACCCAGCACTGCCAGTGCTACCCCCACAGCAAGCACTGCCAGTGCTACCCCCACAACAAGCACTGCCAGTGCACACTCACACAAGAAGCACTGTCAGTGGTCCCCCAAAGCCAGAACTGCAGTTGCTCACTCCAAAGCCTGCACTGCCAATGACCCCCCCCCACACAGTCAGCACTGCAAGTGCACCCCTAAATACAGCACTGCCAGTGCCCCCCACAGCAAGCGCTGCCAGTGCTCTCCCACAGACAGCCCTTCGAGTGACACCCACTCCCAGCCAGCACATCTAGTGTTACCTCGAAAGACAGCACTGCCAGTGAACCCCACAGCCAGCACTACCAGTGGAACGCCCCCTCCCACAGCCAGCACTGTTAGTGCTCCCCCACAGCCAGCACTGCCAGTTTTCCCCACAGCCAGCACTGCCAGTGCACCCTCCCGCAGCCAGCAGTGCTAGTGCCCCCCCACAGGCAGCACTGTCAGAGATTCCCCACAGCCAGAACTTCCAGTGTTCCCCCACATCCAGCACTGCCAGTGATCCCACACAGCCAGCACTGCCAGTGGCCCCTCCCTCAGCCTGGACTGCCAGTGCCACCACACAGCCAGCACTTCCAGTGCTCATCCCAAAGCTAGCACTGCCAGTGCCCCTCCCTCAGCCAGCACTGCCAGTGATCCCCACACAGCCAGCACTGCCAGAGCTCCCCGCACAGCCAGCAATGTAAGTGCTCTCCACAGCCAGAGCTGCCAATCCTACCACAGCAGCCTGCACTGCCAGTGCTCCACACAGCCATCACTGCCAGTCCTCCCTCCCACAGCCAGCACTGCCAGTGCCCCTGCCAAAGTCAGCACTGCCAGTGCTACCTTCAAAGCCAGCACTGCCAATGCCCCCTACAGCCAGCACTGCCAGTTCTCGCCTGCAGCCAGCACTGCCAGTGCCCTCCCCACAGCAATCACTGCCAGTGCCTCTCCGACAGCCAGCACTGCAAGTGCTCCCCCACAGCCAGAACTGTCAGTTCTCCCCCCCACAGCCATCATTTCCAGTGCCCCCCACAGCCAGCACTGCCAGTGCTCCCCACAGCCAGCACTCCAGTGCTCCCCCACAGCCTGCACTGCCAGTGCTCTCCACAGCGAACACTGTCAATTCTCCCACCACACAGCCAGCACTGCCAGTGCCCCCTCCCACAGCCTGGACAGCCAGTGCCACTTCACAGCCAGCACTACCAGTGCTCACCCTACAGCCAGCACAGCTAGTGCTCCCCACAGCCAGCACTGTCAGTGCTACCTTCACAGCCAGCACTGCCAATGACCCCCCACATACAGAACTGTCAATTCTCCCCCCACAGCCATCACTGCCAGTGTCCACCACAGCCAGCACTGCAAGTGCTCCCGCACAGCCAGCACTGCCAATGCCCTTCCCCACAGCCAGCACTGTCAGTGCTCCCACAATCAGCACTGCCAGTGCTCCCTCGCAGCCTGCACTGCTAGTGCTCAACACAGCGAACCCTGTCAGTTCTCCCCCCACAGCCAGCACTGCCAGTGCCCCTCCCACAGCCTGGAAAGCCAGTGTCACCTCACAGCCAGCACTGCCACTGCTTCCTCTACTGCCAGAAATGCCAGTGCCCCCCACAGCCAGCACTTCCAGTGCCCCCCACAGCCAGCACTGCCAGTGCTCCCCCCACAGTCCGGACTGCAGGTGCTCCCCACAAACTGTACTGCCAGTGCCAACCAAAGCCAGCACAGCCACTGCGCACGCCCAAAGCCAGCTCTGCCATGCGCATCCCCACAGCCAGCACTGCCAGTGCTCCCCACAGCCAGCACTGCCAGTGATCCCCACACAGCCAGCACTGCCAGAGATCCCCGCACAGCCAGCAATGTAAGTGTTCTCCACAGCCAGAGCTGCCAATCCTACCACAACAGCCTGCACTGCCAGTGCTCCACACAGCCATCACTGCCCGTCCTCCCTCCCACAGCCAGCACTGCCAGTGCCCCTGCCAAAGTCAGCACTGCCAGTGCTACGTTCACAACCAGCACTGCCAATGCACCCCACAGCCAGCACTGCCAGTTCTCGCCTGCAGCCAGCACTGCCAGTGCCCTCCCCACAGCAATCACTGTCAGTGCCTCTCCGAAAGCCAGCACTGCAAGTGCTCCCCCACAGCCAGCACTGCCAGTGCTCCCCACAGCCAGAACTGTCAGTTCTCCCCCCCACAGCCATCATTTCCAGTGCCCCCCACAGCCAGCACTGCCAGTGCTCCCCACAGCCAGCACTCCAGTGCTCCCCCACAGACTGCACTGCCAGTGCTCTCCACAGCGAACACTGTCAATTCTCCCCCACACAGCCAGCACTGCCAGTGCCCCCTCCCACAGCCTGGACAGCCAGTGCCACTTCACAGCCAGCACTACCAGTGCTCACCCTACAGCCAGCACAGCCTGTGCTCCCCACAGCCAGCACTGTCAGTGCTACCTTCACAGCCAGCACTGCCAATGACCCCCCACAGACAGAACTGTCTGTTCCCCCCCCCCCACAGCCATCACTGCCGTGTCCACCACAACCAGCACTGCAAGTGCTCCCGCACATCCAGCACTGCCAATGCCCTTCCCCACAGCCAGCACTGCCAATGCCCTTCCCCACAGCCAGCACTGTCAGTGCTCCCACAATCACCACAGCCAGTACTCCCCCGCAGCATGCGCTGCTAGTGCTCAACACAGCGAACACTGTCAGTTCTGCCCCCACAGCCAGCACTGCAAGTGCCCCTCCGACAGCCTGGACAGCCAGTGCCACCTCACAGCCAGCACTGCCACTGCTCCCTCCACTGCCAGCAATGCCAGTGCCCCCACAGCCAGCACAGCCACTGCGCACACCCACAGCCAGCACTGCCATGTGCATTCCCACAGCCAGCATTGCCAGTTCCCCATGCACAGCCTGAACTACCTGTGCTCCCCGCACAACCTGCACTGCCAGTGCTCTTCCCACAGCAAGCACTACCAGTGCTACCCACACAGCCAGCACTGCATTTTCCACCTCCGCAGCCTGCAATTCCACTGCTCCCCCGACAGCCAGCATTGCCATTGCTCCCCACAGCCAGAACTGCCATTGCCCCCCACAGCCAGCACTGCTATTGCCCCCCACAGCCAGCACTGTCAGTGTTCCCCACAGCCAGCACTGCTATTGCCCCACCCCACAGCCAGCACTGCCACTGCTCCTCCCGCCACCACTTGCAGTCCCCCCCCCCACATCCAGCTCTGCAAGTGCTCCCCCAGCCAACATTGCCAGTGCTCTCCCCCACAGCCAGAAATGCCAGTGATCCGATCCACAGCCAGCACTGGCAGTGCTCCCCCACAGCCAACACTTTCAGTGCTCCCCCACAGCCAGCACTGTCAGTTCCCCTCCCCCACATCCAACAATGCCAGTGGCCCCCCAGACAGCATTGCCAGTGCCCCCTCCACAGCCAGAACTGCCAGAGCTCCCCCACAGCCAGCACTGCCAGTGCTCTTTGCCCACAGCCAGCACTGCCAGTGCTCCGCCCCCCCCCCCCACAGTCAGCACTGCTAGTGCTCTCACCCACAGGCATGACTTCCAGTGCTACCCACACTGCCAGTGCCCCCCCACCCCCCACAGCCAACACGGCCAGTTCTCCAGCCCCACAGCCAGCACTGACTGTGCTCCCCCCTCCCCCCACAGCTGATTGGCTGAGAGGCTGTAGTCAATGGCTGGACCTGCTGGATTGGCTAAGAGTCTGTCAGTCAGCGGCTGGAGATGCTGATTGGCCGAGGCTGTCAGTCAGCGGCTGGAGCTCCTGATTGGCTGTGAGACTGTCGGTTAGTTTGATTTACACATTAATTTAATAATTGATGTAACCGGATATTTCGCCGCGATCTTGATCTGCTCCCTGAACCTGGACTGAGTCACTACATAAATAAATGTGTTTGTGCAGCAATTTACATCCAGCAGCATAAATCCGACTTGTTTTAAATTATATTGAGGAAGGGTGAGGTAATATAATCCTCTCAAATCCAAATAGAAAAATTTAATAACGTACACGATCCAGAGGAGAATGAAAGTTCCGGAGATGCTGAAGAGTAAAATCATTGACTTCCTTCTGCTCTCCATCTCTGGGTCTGTGCGATTGTCTCCCTGTCTCTGCGCCCTCAGTGTCTTCCGGACCCGACTGGTGAGTAAAATGTGTCTGACTGTCAGAGCGTTGATCAACAAGATTGAGAAGAAAGGGATCAATGGGGTTAAAACCTGATCAAACCAGGAATATCCAACCCATCCTGGGTCAGTCCAATAGTTACTCTTTGTCCCACAGCCCCACTGGACAGTGTCGATTATCCTCAGAGGTTCCTGTGTAAAGTACCGGGGGATGTTTTTCACACAGAGCAGGAGGCCGCTTGTTGACAGAACCACAGCCGCAGTTTTCCCGGTGCAATATTTAGTTTTCAGTTTCTGGCAGCAAATGGCCACAAATCGATCAAAGGAGAAAGTGAGGGTGAACCAGACAGAACAATCCCTGGCTGCAGACACCAGGACAGAGTGAACACTGCACACAGGGGTGAGTTCCAGGAAATTCCTGGGGAAATAATAACCATTGATCATTCTCAGTATGGGTTTAGTGATAATGTACAGGAGGTCCGCCGTTGCCATGGCCACCAGGTAGCGAGTGGTGCAGGTAGAGAGACCACACTTCCCCCGACACAGTATCACAATTCCCAGTAAATTAACTGTCAGAGAGAGAAAGGAGAGACGCGGGACATTACTGGATAATCAATCTCCCTGTCTGAACAGAATCTCAGCAATTAATCTCCCTGTCTGAACATAATCTCAGCATCAAAATAATTGACAGTGGGTGGGTGGGGGTGTTGGGAGAGGAGTGGACACAGAGATTAACTTTGCAGAGAGGGAAGTAGCAAATGTAACTCCAGTTTAAAGATGGGGAATGGGGTGAAATGTGTGAATTGCGGCCCTGTCAGTTTGATGGCAGTGGGAGGGAAATATTTATAATTCAGACACCTTTGGGGCAGGTTACATTTCTCATTCAGTCTGATTTACAGGATTCACTCAGGCCGGCCAGGTTTCCCAAACCGGATACAAACATACCAGAGATTGTCATCCCTACTCAATTATTGGACCACACCCCGGATTGGACCGTTCCCTGGACTGGGTTTCTGATGGGGTTGGCACCATCTCCTGGTTCATTTAAATACTCCAAGATCAGTAGAAAAATATAGCAAACGCAGGACCTTCCCACTTGATAATCATGGGATGAATAGAAATATAGAATGTATAGTGCAAAAGGAGGCCATTCGGCAATCGCGTCTAAACCAGCTCTTGGAAAGAGAACACCAGTTAGGCCAACCCCATTCCCATAACCCATAGACGCCATCGAAATTGTTTGGAAACTAAACACAATTTACCTTGGTCAATCCACCTAACCTGCACATCCTTGGACTGTGGGAGGAAACAGGTGCACCCGGAGGAAACCTACGCAGACACTCCAGAATAGAGTCTGTCCAGTCTCCAGAACATTCCGAGGGCACATCTCTACCAAGTTTAGTCATTCGTAAAGCGCCCGCTCCCATGAATCCCCTATTGCCATGTCTGAAACATCCCAACATCACTGTACCCAGGAATCCATCATCTCCCTGTTTGATAAAAGCAAATTACTGCTGATGCTGGAATCTGAAGCGAAAGGGAAAATGTTGGAAAATCTCTGCAAGTCTGGCCGCATCTGTAGGAAGAGAAAAGAGCTAACGTTATGAGTCCGGTGACTCTTTGCAAACCTAACAGACAGAGAGTGGGAAATATTTATACTGTGGAGTGAGAATGAAAGATGACTAATTGTTCATTAACACTTTTACCTCTCCCTGTTTGAAATCAATCCCTGCCAAGCTTTCCGCAGGAATGTTCCCGCTGCGGCATTGGACATTTCCCAGGGTTCACTAGGCCGGAATAGACTCTCTCCAGATTCGAACTCATTGCATTCGACAAAAAAGTAGGGAAGTTCCAAAACAAGGGCGTTAAGATGGTGGAGAAAGTTCCCAGTCTAACGTTGTTGAAATTAAAGTTACGTCCTGCGGGATGTAACATACTAATTGGACGATGAGATGTTGCTCCTCCAGCTTGCATTTGGCTTCACTGCATTCTTGCCGCAGGCCAAGGACAGACATGTGGGCCTGAGAGCAAGGTGCTGAGTTACAATGGCCGCAACAGGAAGGTTGTGGGCTGTGGGCCTGAGAGCAAGGTGCTGAGTTACAATGGCCGCAACAGGAAGGCTGGGGCTATGCTGTGGGCTGAGTGAAGGTGTTCCACAAAGCAGTGTCCCTGTCTGTGTTTAGTCTCCCCAATGCAGAGGAGACGGTATTGGCAGCAGCGAATACAGCAGAAAAAATTGAAAGAACAGAAGTGAAACGCTGCTTCCCCAGAAAGGAGAGTTTGCTGCTGTGAACCAGGAAATGGGAGGAGGTAAAGGGGCAGCTTTGCACCGTCTGTGATTGCAGGGGAAGGGGAAGGTGCTGGGAGAAGGGAAAGGGGTGTGGTGTGAGATGGGGAAGTGGATAAGGGTGCCGAGGTGGGAGCGGTACCTGAAGAATGCAGACATTGAGAGGGGTGGTTGGAGAGATGTGAAGATGTGTTTGGTGGTGACGTCATGCTGGAGTTGGCAGAAATGGTGGAGGATTTTCCTTTCAATGTGGAGGCTGGTGGTGTGGAAAGTGAGGACAGGGAGACACTATAGTGTTTCCCGGAGGGGGATGTGTGAGGGATGTGTGAGGACAGAGGTGTGAGAAATGAATTGAAGACGATTGAAAGGCCTGTTAACAAAAGGAAGGTGGTGGGGACAGCCCCGGTTAAGGAAAAGACAGACATGCCAGACGGGATATTTTCCAACACGTCATCATCAGAACAGAGGCGATGGAATCGGAGAAAGTGGGAGAATGAAATGCAGTATTTAAAGGAAGCAGGGTGTGAGAATCTGTACACAACCCTCGTGTTGGGGAACGGAGGTGCAGAGTGATTGGATATCCATTCTGAGGATTAGGCGGTTAGGGTGTTTCCCTATCATGTGGCTCCAGCCCAACAGCGTCGCCAATACTGTTGCTAATATTAATGATAATGTTGGTGAACTACAAGCCTTCCCTTATATCGATCAAATGGCCAACCAGTTATTTTGTTCAAACGATGGCTTATTTAGATACACAACGGTTACTTCGACATGCAAACACAATATCTACAACTAGTTAAACTACACCTGTCAGCTACAATAACCTATACTTAACTTCAGGGCGACTGGAACTGTGCAAATGGATAAGGCCTTTATATGGATTCCACTCGGCTGGTTCGAAGAAAGTGGCTCTGTCTCTGCTGGGCTCATCCGTCAGGTCGCGATCGTTGGTGTTGAACTTGGCTGGCTGTTCCTGCTGCAGTTGGCTGGCACAGGCCGGATCCATCAGAGACAGAACACATGGCTGTGTCCTTTGTCACTCTGGGATTACGCGCACTTTGGGCCGGTCCTTAACCCTAGACCCAATAGTTCCACATTGTTGTCTTCGATTTCAGCCAATAAAGGGGCGGGTGCCTTGGTGGCTGGGCGGGTCATTCGCTATGTTTGACCTTGGCAGATGGGCTCTCTGAGTAAAGGGAGTTGGCCGATCAGTCTGGGGCTGTATCGATTTCTTGACTGGAGTCCTATTGTCCCGGGAAACGGGCCATTCAGAATGCAAACGAGAGGGGGTTTCAATCAGTTGTTTCAAATACACATAGCTCTGCATGTGTCTGAGTCCTGGGTTGACCATAATTCCCATGGTCATTTTCAGGTGGTCATCTTAGATGGCTACATCCCGTCCTTTCATCCTGAAGGCGAAGCGTGGTAGATCACAGTATTGATCCCTGTTAATCCTTGGTGGACCAGTCAACCTTGGTCAAGGTAAGGTTCTGCTCTACTCTATCCTATGGTTTGGGACATTTTGGTTCTAGCTAACATTATCTAAGCTACTCTCATGCTGCTCGTTAATATCTAAATAACTTATATACAGTACAACATTTTAAAACAGCAGCACCACATTTCTACTTAATCCTGGTAAAGTTACAGAGGCACATGGTTGATTCTTAGCAGCAATTCATGCATGCATTTAGTTTTGTTGATTCCAAAGAAGGGGGCTCGGACTGTATATATCGGGGAGCGGGAGGCGTTGGCTCGCCATTTACAGAGTCGGATTGTCTGGATGACACTGTAGATTATTGCAATTATTAGAAGGGCCTCTGCTATGTATGAAAGAATGTTCCATTTGGCAATGTTTTCGCCAATGGTTTAGAGGTATGTCTTTATGTGTGGTGTAGTGTCCGGGCTGGGGTGGCCTGTTGTGTGGTAATGTTCGGTCCTGATGTGGGGTTTGTAACGAAGGTGAGTTGCGTGCGCAATTTCACAAGTCCAGTGATGATCGAAGTGCATGTCAGCAGTCCTTGCTGTGTTGTCTGTTTTCCCTGTGAGCCTGGGGATGCAAGCATAGTATCTGTTATTATCTTTGGTTAATATCTCGCTGTATTAGCTTTTCTCTCCTTACTCCCATTACCCGTTATGATTGTCACCATGTGTGATTCCATCATTTAAAAAAAAATACTATTTTGAGACAAGAAATGCAATTTTTTAAATTACACAGACTCGCTCAGCCTGTGGTGAATGCGGGGAGTGGGAGGACAATTATTCCGAACAGCCTTTTCTTCAATCACAACCATGGGATGGTGAGGCTTATCTTAATCAGCCGAATTTTAGGGCGGCTGGTTTAATATACTTTCTTTCCAGGGATCAAAGGGAGTTCGCGTGTTGCAGCGTGTATTGCAACCAAGTGTGTCATATGTGAAAATGGCAGATGGGGAGCGACTAGGGGGTTGCGGAAGGTAAATGAAAGAAGGGGTGAGCGGACAGAACGTGGCAAAATGCATTATTTATACCACAACTGAAGGGAGAGCAGAGAAGGTGAAACTAATGCCTGCCAATTGTAACGCAGAATGTAGAGAACCATTCCACAGCGTCTGAAGTGACGGGAACATGGGGTGCGTGTGGGCCGCTGCAGGACAAGAATGGGTGGAATCCCGAGTAGGGCGGGGATTCGTGCCGTTACTCCCTACCCGAGCTTAACTGACCGGATGCATTAGGGGTCCTCAGGTAGGTCGGGGAGCAGTGCCATTACTCCCTACCTGGGTGACCTCAGTGGTCGGTAAGTGTTTGTAGTCGTGTGGAAACAGGGCCGGCTTAAGGTACCGGCAACTCGGGCAGTCGCCCGGGGCGCCATGTGCTCGGGGGCGCCAATCCCATCACGAGACAAAATCCCATCACGAGACAAAAAAAAAACTAACTTGTTTGAAGGAGAGAAAAGGAACCAGACGAAGGAATGAGAGAGAGAGAGAGTCAGAGAGAGAGAGAGACTACACAAACTGTGAGTTAAACCCTCACAATCTTAGTTTGGGCTACAATAAGCTGAACAGCCACAAGTGGGCTGAAAGCAAACTTTAGGAGAATAATGCCTCAGACTCTGAGACTGGCTCGGAATTTTTCCTCCTCGGAGCGCTGCAGTTTCTGAGCTGCTATGTCTATTTAGCCCTCTTGGTGGAAATTGGAATGCGCACCTTAGGTCAGCGAGAGTCAGGTATTGTAGATTAACTGGGTCTAATTAGCTTCCCGAAATTTCACTATACTTCTGGTGCTCTCTCGAAGGGGAAGGGCAGTGATGATGCCATTAGACATGACTTAGGATGTGTTGGTTGGAGAAGTAGGCTGCAAGGATTGGGCACACTGGATATGTGGAGCTTGTTCAAGGAACAGCTATTGCATGTTCTTGATAAGTACGTACCAGTCAGGCAGGGAGGAAGGGGTCGAGCGAGGGAACCGTGGTTTACCAAAGAAGTGGAATCTCTTGTTAAGAGGAAGAAGGAGGCCTATGTGAAGATGAGGCATGAAGTTTCAGTTGGGGCGTCTGATAGCTACAAGGAAGCGAGGAAGGATCTAAGGAGAGAGCTGAGACGAGCAAGGAGGGGACATGAGAAGTCTTTGGCAGGTAGGATCAAGGAAAACCCAAAAGCTTTCTATAGGTATGTCAGGAATAAAAGAATGACTAGGGTAAGAGTAGGGCCAGTCAAGGACAGTGGTGGGAAGTTGTGTGTGGAGGCTGAGGAGATAAGCGAGATACTAAATGAATACTTTTCGTCAGTATTCACTCAAGAAAAAGATAATATTGTGGAGGAGAATGCTGAGACCCAGGCTATTAGAATAGATGGCATTGAGGTGCGTAGGGAAGAAGTGTTGGCAATTCTGGACAAGGTGAAAATAGATAAGTCCCCGGGGCCTGATGGGATTTATCCTAGGATTCTCTGGGAAGCCAGGTAAGAGATTGCTGAGCCTTTGGCTTTGATTTTTAGGTCATCATTGGCTACAGGAATAGTGCCAGAGGACTGGAGGATAGCAAATGTGGTCCCTTTGTTCAAGAAGGGGAGTAGAGATAACCCCGGTAACTATAGGCCGGTGAGCCTAACGTCTGTGGTGGGTAAGGTCTTGGAGAGGAATATAAAATATACGATTTATAATCATCTAGATAGGAATAATATGATTAGGGATAGTCAGCATGGTTTTGTGAAGGGTAGGTCATGGCCTCACAAACCTTATTGAGTTCTTTGAGAAGGTGACTGAACAGGTAGACGAGGGTAGAGCAGTTGATGTGGTGTATATGGATTTCAGTAAAGCGTTTGATAAGGTTCCCCACGGTCGGCTATTGCAGAAAATACGGAGGCTGGGGATTGAGGGTGATTTAGAGATGTGGATCAGAAATTGGCTAGTTGAAAGAAGACAGAGAGTGGTAGTTGATGGGAAATGTTCAGAATGGAGTTCAGTTACGAGTGGCGTACCACAAGGATCTGTTCTGGGGCCGTTGCTGTTTGTCATTTTTATAAATGACCTAGAGGAGGGCGCAGAAGGATGGGTGAGTAAATTTGCCGACGACACTAAAGTCGGTGGAGTTGTAGACAGTGCGGAAGGATGTTGCAGGTTACAGAGTGACATAGACAAGCTGCAGAGCTGGGCTGAGAGGTGGCAAATGGAGTTTAATGTGGAGAAGTGTGAGGTGATTCACTTTGGAAAGAATAACAGGAATGCGGAATATTTGGCTAATGGTAAAATTCTTGGTAGTGTGGATGAGCAGAGGGATCTCGGTGTCCATGTACATAGATCCCTGAAAGTTGCCACCCAGGTTGATAGGGTTGTGAAGAAGGCCTATGGTGTGTTGGCCTTTATTGGTAGAGGGATTGAGTTCCGGAGCCATGAGGTCATGTTGCAGTTGTACAAAACTCTAGTACGGCCGCATTTGGAGTATTGCGTACAGTTCTGGTCGCCTCATTATAGGAAGGACGTGGAAGACTTGGAAAGGGTGCAGAGGAGATTTACCAGGATGTTGCCTGGTATGGAGGGAAAATCTTATGAGGAAAAGCTAATGGACTTGAGGTTGTTTTCGTTAGAGAGAAGAAGGTTAAGAGGTGACTTAATAGAGGCATACAAAATGATCAGAGGGTTAGATAGGGTGGACAGCGAGAGCCTTCTCCCGCGGATGGAGGTGGCTAGCACGAGGGGACATAGCCTTAAATTGAGGGGCAATAGATATAGGACAGAGGTCAGAGGTGGGTTTTTTACGCAAAGAGTGGTGAGGCCGTGGAATGCCCTACCTGCAACAGTAGTGAACTCGCCAACATTGAGGGCATTTAAAAGTTTATTGGATAAGCATATGGATGATAAGGGCATAGTGTAGGTTAGATGGCCTTTAGTTTTTTTTCCATGTCGGTGCAACATCGAGGGCCGAAGGGCCTGTACTGCGCTGTATCGTTCTTTGTTCTATGTTCTATGTTCTAAGGCAGATTTTGCCGCCGTAAATAGCATTTGGAGGGAGTTTCTTGTTTCTGGGTACTCCTTGCCGAGTTAACCTTATCTGTTAAGTTTATTTGCAAGGCTGAATTTTGAAACCTAAGCGTCGTGCTTATTGAGTGATTCAGAGTTCGCCCAGACACACTAGGTTTTCAAAATTCATCAGTTACAATACACTTAAGCAACTGACTGTAGTGTATTGTAACTGATGAATTTTGAAAATCTAGTGTGTCTGGGCGAACTCTGAATCACGCAATAAGCATCGACGCTTAGGTTTCAAAATTCAGCCTTGCAAATAAACTTAACAGATAAGGTTAACTTGGCAAGGAGTACCCAGAAACTCCCTCCAAATGCTATTTACGGCGGTAAAATCTGCCTCGTGTGTGTGTTTTTTTAAACAACACTTCGAGAGAGCACCAGAAGTATAGTGAAATTTCGGGAAGCTAATTAGACCCAGTTAGTTAATCTACAATACCTGACTCTATTATAAAATATAGAGTTTTATAACTCTTATAATAGAGTCAGGTATTGTAGATTAACTAACTGGGTCTAATTAGCTTCCCGAAATTTCATTATGCTTCTGGTGCTCTCTCGAAGTGTTGTTTAAAAAAATCACACACACGAGGCAGACTTTGCCGCCGTAAATAGCATTTGGAGGGAGTTTCTGGGTACTCCTTGCCGAGTTAACCTTATCTGTTAAGTTTATTTGCAAGGCTGAATTTTGAAACCTAAGCGTCGATTCTTATTGCGTTATTCAGAGTTCGCCCAGACACACTAGGTTTTCAAAATTCATCAGTTACAATACATTTAAGCAACTGACTGACCCTGACTATATTTTATATTATCTGAATCTGATTTACATAGACTTACATAGAATTTACAGTGCAGAAGGAGGCCATTCGGCCCATCGAGTCTGCACCGGCTCTTGGAAAGAGCACCCTACCCCCTATACAAGGTCAACACCCTATCCCCATTACCCAGTAACCCCACCCAACACTAAGGGCAATTTTGGATACTAAGGGCAATTTATCATGGCCAATCCACCTAACCCGCACATCTTTGGACTGTGGGAGGAAACCAGAGCACCCGGAGGAAACCCACGCACACACGGGGAGGATGTGCAGACTCCGCACAGACTGTGACCCAAGCCGGAATCGAACCTGGGACCCTGGAGCTATGAAGCGATTGTGCTATCCACAAGGCTACCGTGCTGCCCCTGATGTTGACACAATGACATTGACACACGGACAAATCACAATAACGTGAAGAGCATTATATGAAGAAAACCCACACTGGTGGTAAACAGATTTATTCTGAACAGTTCCTCATCAGACTGGAACAAAAAGACCAGTATCTTACACTCACCAACAATATATATATATATATATATATGTATATACTATACATATATATTATATTCCATTTTAGATTTGTTTTATTATTTTCCTAGATAGCAAATGCCTCCAAAAAAGTTATCCGGCTATGAAAACAGAAAAAGACGTCTTCAACAAGAAGAAGCAGCCAGGAAACACCCAAAGCTATCAAGTTTATTCAGTCCTAAGTCTAACAGTGGGGACAATGCAGGCTCAACTTCTTCAGCTACATCTATCTCTCCAGATTTGTCATCTAATGATTGTGAAGTCAAACCAACTGAAGATACTGTACTTTCTGAAGGAAAGAACAATTGCATGCATGAATTAAAACATCAAGATCACAATTGTAATGCTGTTGACGACTTAGGCAATAATGTCACAGCAGGTAATACTGAGAATGTTGAAAGTAAATTTGAAAACTTCCCCAATAGAAATATCAACTACAGTGATCCAGCACACTGGCCAGATGAATTATCAATGGCTGAAAGTGATCACATCATTATGAATGGGCCGCATCCTATTAATAAACAGTACAATTTTCCAAAAGATGCAAATAAACGTAATTTCTCTGTGACAATGATGTTTAGGAAAATAAACAACGGTGAGAATTTTCTTAGAAGGTGGCTTATTTATTCAGAGAGCACCAATAAAATGTATTGCTTTTGTTGCAAAATTTTTGGCTTCTCAAATAAGTCATTGTTAGGAAAATCTGGAATTAATGACTGGAAGCATGCTCATGAATATTTGCAGTCACATGAAAATGCAGTACATCATCTGGAATGTCTTAAGAAGTGGTTTGAAACATCACTGCGATTGCAGACTAATAAATCTATTGATAAAGGGATGCAGTCACGAGTGGGAAAAGAACGAGAGCATTGGTGTAAAGTTTTGGAACGTTTAATGAGCATCACTCTGTATTTAGCTGAACATAATTTGGCTTTCAGAGGAACTTCAGACACATTATTTACACCGCACAATGGGAATTTTTTAGGTCTTGTCGAGCTACTTGGAAAATATGATCTGACAATGAGTGAACATTTACGTCGGGTTGTGTCGAAAGAAACTCACATTCACTATTGCGGAAAAAATGTTCAGAATGAAATAATCAATTTGTTGGGAAATGCTGTTCAGGAAAATATATTAAACCGAGCTAAAGAAGCCAAATATTTTAGTCTTATCTTAGACTGTACGCCAGATATAAGTCAGGTGGAGCAGCTTTCATTTACAATACGATTTTTAGATGTAGAAGACATTTCAATAAAGGAACATTTTGTTAACTATAAACCAGTTATAGATACTACATCAAAGGATTATATGAAAGTATACTTGATTTTCTGAGAGCGAGCGAGCTAGAATTACATAACTGCAGAGGTCAGGGCTATGATAATGGTTCAAAAATGAAAGGAAAGAGTAAAGGGGTTCAGGCACGGATCATGAAAGAAAATCCACAGGCGTTTTATATGCCATGTGGATGTCATAGCCTAAACTTAGTGGTTGGTGACAGGGCAACAAGTTGCCGGGAATCCACTTCATTTTTTGGTACTGTCCAGCGCATATATATTTTGTTTTCTGCCTCTCCTTGCCGATGGCATGCACTGAAAAAACATGTTAAATGCCTCACTGCAAAACCTTTATGCGAGACTAGATGGGAGTGCAGATTAGAATGTGTCAAAGCCATTAAATATGAAATTATAGGAATCCGAGAACCTCTTTATGAACTTTCAGAAATGCCTGCTTCTGATCCTGCAATGCGACATGAAGCAGAGACTCTTGTAACACAAATAGAAGATTACAGTTTTCTAGTGATGCTGAATGTCTGGTATGATGTCTTAGGCAGAGTAAATGTTGTCAGTAAAACTATGCAGAACACCTCTGTGGAAATGTCTACCGCAGTTTCATTAATGAATAATGTCACTGATTACTTAATTGATTATCGTGCAAATGGATATGAAAAAGCACTAGAGTCAGCAAAATAATTAGCTGCAGAATTAGATGTAGAGCCCATTTTCAGAAGTAAAAGAATAAGCAGAAAAAGGAAGCTGTTTGAATATGAGTGCATTGACGAGGTTCCAAATGCAGATGACCCAGAAAAAAGATTTCATAATCATGTGTTCAATGTAATACTCGACTGAGCTATTAATTCTTTATCAGAGAGATTTGAACAGTTACAAAGTTTCAATAACACATGGGGATTTTTAAATAACCTAAAAGATCTGCCAGATAAAAGTAAACTCAAAGTAGCATGTCGAGGTTTGGAGGATAAGTTAAAGTACCAAGGAAATAGTGATATTAATGGATGTGATCTCTTGACTGAACTGGATATTGCAAAAGAATTATTTCCTGAAGATGTAAAGCTTCCAATAGAAGCCGTTAGGTTCATAAACATTAATAAGTTACAGGCTGTCATGCCAAATCTGTGGGTTGCATTAAGAATAATGCTTACAATACCTATTACTGTGGCCACCGGAGAGAGAAGCTTTAGTAAACTGAAGCTTACAAAGACATACTTACGGTCGTCCATGACTCAAGACAGATTAAATTCTTTGGCAATTTTGTCAATAGAAAATGATCTTGTAAAGAAGATAGATATAGAAAGTGCCATGAAAAAATTTGCAGATCTAAAGGCTAGAAAAAAAATGTTTTAGGTAGGATAATAAATGTTTTCCAGCGTCACTGCCTGTGCGGAGTCTGCACGTCCTCCCCGTGTGTGCGTGGGTTTCCTCCCGGTTCTCCGGTTTCCTCCCACAGTCCAAAGATGTGCGGGTTAGGTGGATTGGCCATGCTAAATTGCCCGTAGTGTCCTAAAAAGTAAGGTTGGGGGGGGGGGGGTTGTTGGGTTACGGGTATGGGGTGGATGCGTGGGTTTGAGTGGGGTGATCATTGCTCGGCACAACATCGAGGGCCGAAGGGCCTGTTCTGTGCTGTACTGTTCTATGTTCTATGTTCTATCTGTTCATTTGTTTATACTTTTTATTAGGAGCAAATTCGTTACAGCTACAGTTTTTATCATCGTGAACTTACGGAATATAGTATGCTTCTCAGTTTGTTCAGATTCTGTGCAGATTTGAATGCCTCGATTTTGTAATATTGTAATAAACTCTTTATTCTACATTTTCAGTTTTTCTCCTTGTGAAAATTTAAAAAAATTATACTTGTAAGGGCGCCGAAGTTCAGCTTGCCCGGGGCGCCAGCAACCCTTGGGCCGGCACTGTGTGGAAACCTGTTCTAAAGAATGGGAGAACAGTGACCTGTTCTCCGACAAACATGTGCCTTGAACTGACACTGGGTATAGTACCCTCGAATCAGAACAGTAAGTTTGTGTCGGGCGACATCAATTAAAACCATGTAGTAGAGAAAAGAAGGAAAAAAGGCGGGCAGGCTGCACCAGAACTTTGACACCTTAATACTTAGGCGGTGTCTCTGTCTCATCATCTGGACACCTCAGGGTTCCGTACCAAACAGTCTTGTAAAAACATTACTGAAACATGAGTCAGTATCTGAATCATCGCCATCTCCAGGTTGCCAGACTCGTGTCTGCCGTTTCTGTGCCATGGCCGTGTGTGCTGTCGGATAATCCGAATTATTAGGCTGCAGGAGTTGTCGCGGTGCCAAAGAGGGGCTTGTTTGTCGTGAGGCACAGGGGTGGTGGGAGTATAGGGAAAATTACTGTGGTTGGGCGGTGGCTGTAGCGGTGGTTGGGGAGGGCATATAGGGAGGGCAGAGATATCTAAGCCGTGGTTCTGGGGCTGCGGGAGGGCAGATAGGAGGTCAGAGATATCTAAGCCGTCGTTCTTGGGGCTGGGGAAGGGCATATGGGGGGGGGGGGCAGAGATATCTAAGCCGTGATTCTGGGGTCTGGGGAAGGGTATATAGGAAGACAGAAATATCTAAGCCGTGATTCTGGGGGCTGTGGAAGGGTATATAGGAAGTCAGAGATATCTAAGCCGTGGTTCTGGGGGCTGGGGTGACTGGGGGCAGAGAGATGGCGCCAGTGTTCAGGGATAGTAATCAAATCCGGGAGGCCCTCGCTGTCGGCGGAGTCAAGTTCAAGGTGGAAGTCTGTAACTGTGGGCGGAGACAAGTTCGTTTCCGTGGGCTACATGCTGGCATGGCTGGGGGAGGGTTGGCGTAGGGGTCGGACTAGGTTGTTGATCGACATGGCGGAATCGTCTCCTATTGCCAGAGAGATGTGGTGGGAGTGACTACATTGGGATCCGTAGACTTTGCGTTGGTTAATTTGGAACCAACCAGTTTTACCTTTGGCGAACGTTATCCTGTACATGGAGGGGCTCATTTTGTTGGAAATGGAGTTGGGTCCTGAACATTTTGGGGATAGGAAAGAACTGGGGTTGTACAGTGAAATCATTACTGTGTGCTGGACATGGTGGATGGTTTTGTCAAAGCAGGCTTTACTCTGCTTCCTTCTACCGCCTAATCGGACAACTGCAGCCAGTTGTGCCGCTTTAATGTTATCTGTAACCTGTTGGACTGCCTTTTCGTGGGTGAGGGTAGTTACTGTGGGGCTTGCCAAATCGCGGCCTAATAAATATTCAATACCCTTCATAGGCCGCCCGGTCATGAGAGTGTGGGGAGGGGGGGGGGGCGTGAAACCTGTGGAACTGGAAACAGTGTTCCAAATAAATATGAGAGCAAATGGGAGGACCGTGTCCCACGTGGTATTGTTCTGTTGCCCCATCTTCCTCATGGCCGCTTTTAAAGTAAGATTCATTCTCTCGACAATGCCGCTGGATTGGGGGTGATATGCTATCTGGAATTACTGCCTGATCCCAAAAATTGGGAAAACATTTTGCCTGACTCTGCCGGTGAAGTGGGAACCTTGGTCTGACTCAATGCTGCGGGGGAGACCTCAGCGTGTAAATATCTGTTGGGTCAAAATCTTAGCGGTGGGCTTTGCTGTGTTTGTCCATCAGGGAAATGCTTCTACCCAGTTAGCAAAGGTGTCGATTACAACCAGCACCTACTTGAAGCTATTTCTGCAAGGGTGAAGGGGGCCAATGTAATCGAACTGCAAATTTGTCAAAGGGCCACTAACAGTTCGGGTGTGATGTAACTGGCCTTACTTTGAGTAACGTTGAGGATTGTTCTGAGCACAATAAGGCAATTCTCGACATAATGGGTTATATCGCTTTTTAAAACGGGCCAACAACACAGAGGGCTTAAATGGACAATGGTATTGTCCATCCCCTGATGTCCGTGTCCGTCATGAAATTGGTAAATGTGCTGGTTGCTGTTCTCGGTGGGGACCACATAAATACCACATAGTATTTTAAAAGTATTCCGTCCTGTCCAGTCAGTGCGTCCTTCTATTTAACATAGGGGGCTGGGAAGGTGCCATCTGACACCTGTTTGAGGTCTAGGAAACCTGGACTGAGTGTATAGGTTCGCTTTGGGGTGGATGCCAGAAGTGACCATGACGTGATCCTGCTTTGGCTAAGGCGCCTCCCTTTACTTTACCGGGTGGGGACGAGCGATGATGGCTTATTGCAGTAATAATATCATATGTGCGATCTGAGGCTGCCTTGAGAAATTGCTTTAACAACGATGCAGAGGGGAGGGGTTTTCCATCAGCTGAAACAAAACCTCCCACAAGGGCAGGAATGATGTTAAACTGTTGCACACATACAGGCTGTCAGAGTGTATGTCTGCAGGGTTGGAAAAGAGTCGGGGTGCTGAACTACATCGGCTATGGCTGCGAGTTCAGCTGCTTGTGAACCTAGGTGGCCGGGCAATTTTAAAGAGATCTCTTCGAATGGGCGTTCCTGCGAGTCTTCTCGGTAAATTCCACAACCAGTAAACCTAACTCGATTTTCGATTGTGGAGGAAACGGCTACATACATTTTTAAAGTACTCCCTGTGATTTGGGAATCCTGTGTCTTACTGGCTGCTCGTGGGTGTAGTGACTTTGGGATGAAGGCTCCTGTGTGGTGTTCGGCTGCTAGAATCTGACACTCATCTGGAGTCCCTGAATATTGGAGATTATCGGCCAGAAATGTGTGGGTCTTGCTGCGTTTTACCGTAACATTCTTGCCTTGTAACTATAGTGTCCAGCGAGCTGCTCTGATTTGGCTGACCGAATCGTCCTGTAATCTACCGTATAGTAATAGTTGCGTGGGACTGTGCTCGCTCGAGAATCGTGACTGGATTGAGGCCTGTGATGTACGGAATACACTGTACTGCCCAAAAGACTGCAAGCAAGTGCCGTTCAAAGGCTGAGAATCCTTGCTCTACGGGGTCTAATACTCTTCAGGCACAGGCTACGGGTCCTAAGTGATCGTATCGTTCTTGTAGGAGTGCTGCTGATAGGGATCGGTCGGTGGTTGCTACTCGATGCCATAGGGCAAGTCTGGGTCTGGAACTTGTAAAGCGGGGGCTGTGCCTAGGTGCGTTTTAAAACATCGATGGCGTCTGTGTGTTGCGGAAGCCAGTCCCATGGGGCTTTCTTTTTAAGGAGCTCTGAGAGTGGGACTGCTTTAGTGGCAAAACCATCTATATGAATTCGGAAACATCCTACCAAACCTAGGAATGACTGGAGTGCAGTGACATTTTGGGGCAGGGGCAATTTAACGATGGGCTTGATCCGTTTTTGCTCAATGTCCCTCTTCCCGTGGGAGATGATGGTGCCTAAATAACTTTTTCTTTTAAAATCTGGGTCTTTTTAGTGTTGACCTTCCATCCGAAGGATTGCTGGACGCCGCCTAATTCCGAGAAGAGATCAATATGCTCCTCCTTTGTGTCCGTTTGCAGGAGCTTATCGGCTACATGTTGTATTAGGCATTCGGGTCGGGAAAATTTAGAAAGTCTGTTGGCCAATTGTCGGTGGAAAATGGAGGGGGAGTTATGGATTCTTGTGGGAGGGATGCCCACGTACACTGTTGGACTTGAAACGTTAACACGAACATCTACTCGCAGATCATGTCTCAGGGAATGGACCAAAAGTGATGTCCAGCACTGTGAAGTATTTTGCCTATACTCCCTGTTTGAGCATTGTCTCGGGACTCGTGGTAACAATGGGGGCTGCTAAAGGGGTTACCTTGTTAAGTTCTCGGTAGTCGATCGCTAGTCGCCATGAACCATCGGGTTTTTAATCAGCCGAATTGCGGAATTATTTGTGGATGCTACGGGTCGAATAACTCCTTGGTCTAACAAACTATTAATAACTTTTGAAATCTCACTCTCGGCTGCTGTGGGAAACCGTATTGCTTTTGCGGCTTTGGATTGGGACCTGAAATCTTTACCGTACCTGGGATCTTCCCACAATCTTTTTTGAGCGAACGTAGCTTTGTGTTTTATGAGGACTTCTCTAATCGTCTGGTCTGCACTAATTGTTTGTGGATTAAGCCAAGAGTCCCCAAATGAGCAAACCCTGTTTTCATAATCCCCTACTGAACGTAGCGGGAGCCCGCGCTGTTTTTGCCATTCGCCAAGCACATTTGTTTACTGGGTCAAACGGAAGGTTATGGGAGCTCATAAAATTAATGCTTAAAATGTGCTCTGCTGTTTGGGGCAAGTCAACTAAAACGATGAATGTCTGGTGCTAATGTTCCCTGTCCGAATGTGTACGGGAGCTGAGATATTTCCTTGTTATATGTGGCCGGTGAATCCACTCAGAGTGATGATGTCTGTTCTGGGCCATTTGTCGTGTTGAAACATGGTGGAGGGGTTTAAAGCGGTGCGGAATACTTCTGTGTCCCAAAGAAAATCGACTGTGTGTCCCCGAACTGTGCCTGAAACTACTTATCTGCCTGATTTGTCCCAGCGTGTGTCACACACCTATGTTTGGGAGTCCGAACAACGTCAATCTGTGGAATTAAACGCTAAATCGTATGGGAGGAAGGGGGGGGGGGGTGTTGGTTATTGCTATTGGTGCTGGTGCGGGGGGGGGGGGGGTTGGTTGTTCGTATCGGTGCTGGTTCGGGGGGTTAGTTTTTCGGCAGCGCGGGTGTAATGCCCCATGTGGCCACAATTGTAACAACCTCCTTGTGTGTGCTCTGGGGTGTTGTGCCTCGTGTCTACCCTCGTTAATCCATGCTGGGTCCTGGCCAGTTCTAACTGGCTGCATGTTTGTTTCTTTCTCGTCCAGAACTGTCTGTCTGTGTAGGGTTTGTTCCCATGCTCTGGAAAGTAGTTTCATAAGAACATAAGAACTAGGAGCAGGAGTAGGCAATCTGGCCCCTCGAGCCTGCTCCGCCATTCAATTAGATCATGGCTGATCTTTTGTGGACTCAGCTCCACTTTCCGGCCCGAACACCATAACCCTTAATCCCTTTATTCTTCAAAAAACTATCTATCCTTATCGTAAGAACATTGAATGAAGGGGCCTCTACTGCTTCACTGGGCAGGGAATTACAGAGATTCACAACCCTTTGGGTGAAGAAGTTCCTTCAAAACTCTGTCCTAAATCAACTTACCCTTATTTTGAGGCTATGACCCCTAGTTCTGCTTTCACCCGCCAGTAGAAACAACCTGCCCGCATCTATCCTTTCCCCTTCATAACTATTTATATTTCTATAAGATCCCCCCCTCATCCTTCTAAATTCCAACGAGTACAGTCCCAGTCTACTCGACTTGTCCTCGTAGTCCAACCCCTTTAGCTCTGGGATTAACCTAGTGAATCTCCTCTGCACACCCTCCAGTGCCAGTACGTTCTTCTCATGTAAGGAGACCAGAACTGAACACAATACTCCAGGTGTGGCCTCACTAACACCTTATGCAATTGCAGCATAACCTCCCTAGTCTTAAACTCCATCCCTCTAGCAATGAAGGACAAAATTCCATTCGTTTTCTTGATCACCTGTTGCATCTGTAAACCAATTTTTTGTATCTAATGCACTAGCACACCCAGATCTCTCTGCACAGCAGCATGCTTTAATATTTTATCATTTAAATAATAATCCAGTTTGCTTTTATTCCTACCAAAACGGATAACCTCACATTTGTCAACATTGTATTCCATCTGCCAGACCCGAGCCCATTCACTTAACCTATCCAAATCCCTCTGCAGACTTCCAGTATCCTCTGCACTTTTCGAGTTTTCACTCATCTTAGTGTCGTCTGCTAACTTGGACACATTGCCCTTGGTCCCAAACTCCAAATCATCTATGTAAATTGTGAACAATTGTGGACAAAACACTGAACGCTGAGGGACACCACTAGCTACTGATTGCCAGCCAGAGAAACAACCATTAATCCCCACTCTTTACTTTCTATTAATTAACCAATCCTCCATCCATGCTACTACTTTATACTTAATGCCATGCATCTTTGTCTTACCGAGCAACCATTTGTGTGGCACCTTGTCACCCAAACCACATTGTGTGTTTGGTCTGCCGGGTCACAGTTTACACAACCTTTTTGACCTGCGTCTGTGGCATGCGAGACTAAGGTGCGGGACCATTTAGTGGTGACCTCCTCATTTAGGTGTGCGTGATTCAATTGTCTGGAGACTGCCATGAAATGAATCCATGGGTGACCAGCAAACGCTGTCGGATGTTCTCCCTTCTTTTGCCAGCAGTGATTAAACCCTCGACTGGATCTCCTTTGTTATACCCGATGGCATCTAATATGGCTGTTTTCATTTCCTGTTGGGTTCCTCCTGCTACATTTTGGGATTCTGGCAAAGCTGATCTGATGGACTTGCTTAGGCTCAGAAGTATTAGCTTTACTTCCTCTCTCTCGTCTCGTCCGTACAAAACGTTTTATTGGCGCAACTCTTCAAAGAAGCTGTGCGGGTCAGCGGTTGGCTGGAATGGACTAATTTTCATGCAAGTTTCTCTTAATTGGGTTATGGATAGTGGGGTGGTGTAAACGATATCAGGCTCCTCTTGATCATATGACCTGCGTTGTGTGGTAACCGGATTCACGGGGTTTGAATTGTGAGTGGGGGTGGGAGCTGCCTGTGCAGTCGGTGCTGCGGGTGCTTTTCTTGTTGGTGCGTGGGGGAGGCAGATTTGATTTCCCGTGTCCCCTACATTTCTTTGGGCTTTAATTCTACATTTCATTTAATTCTTGCCAATCGGGAGCATCTTCCTCATCTGAATCCTGCCCGAAAGTGTACCTGAAGCCATTCTGTACTGAGAGTAGCTACTGTAACGTTTCTAGCTTCTGTCGGCATTTAGCATGGTCAATGGAACTCTGCCTCTGTTCCTTTGTGGAGCTGTGGGGCGCTCTCAAAGCTGCTTTTAGATCTGAGCATTTGTTAGTTAGCTGGGCGACCTGTTGTTCTGTTTCCTCTCTTAACAGGACTGCGCGCTGTGTAGTTTGGTCGGCTGTATCGTACTGGGTCTGGAAGCTACTAAGGTGAACTACAAGATTGATGCGTACGTTTTGAATCGGTCATTTCATTAATCTTAGCTGCTAACTGTTTCCGGAGTCGCTCAATTATCATCTCTCTTTCGTTACTGTTTCCCTGATTCTTTTCTTCCTTCTCAACTAACTGCCAAACAGGACACTATTGCCATCGGCTTTCTGACTTTCTTTACATTTTTCTTGTGGACCTCGCTTAGGTTCTCCCACAATGTTTGTCCCATGTTTCCTGGACCTGACTCGTCATTAGCGCAAAAATTCGACCAAAGGGGCCATCCCTTCCCCTTTAAATATTTCATCAACTGTTCCTCCCAGATGGGGCATTGCTTTGTTGGTCGCTACGATCTCGGGTTCCTATCGATTCATCAACCGTTCCATTGCTTTAGTGGCCATTATTGATCTTATCTCTTGCTCTACTTTTAATTTGGGGCAGAGGAATAAGGCGGCGATTTGAACAGCGGGTATGGCCTAAGCTGTCGTCCGGCTCACTATCTCTCGATAGTTGAGCACAATTCTAACCTGTTCACCTTACTCTTCCTGTTAGGTACGCATGCGGGTTAGTACACACTTCCGCAATTTGGTTACTTGGTCGATATGGGACTTGCACTTGTGGTTCATTCTCGCAATTGGAAATTAAAGTTTGTGGGTTCTCTCGGAGTGACAAAGTCACTTCTAATTCAGTCCCATCTGGGTCGCCAATAAAGTTGCCCTATAATGTGGCTCCATCCCAACAGCGTAGCCAATACTGTTGCAAATATTAAAGATAATGTTGGTGAACCACAAGCCTTCCCTTATATCAACCAAATGACCACACAGCCAGTTCGTTACTTCAAAAGATGGTTTACTTAGATTCAAAAGGGTTACTTCGACATGCAAACACAATATATATTACGAGTTAAAATACACCTATCAGCTACAATAACCTAGACTTAACTTAAGGTCGACCGGCAATGTGCAAATGGATAAGGCCTTTATCTGGATTTCACTCGGCTGGTTCGAAGAAAGTGGCTCTGTCTCTGCTGGGCTCATCCATCAGGTAGCGATCGGTGGTGTTGAACTTGGCTGGCTGTTGCTGCTACAGTTCGGCTGCCACAGGCCGTACTCAAAGGAGGTTGGCACAGGCCGGATCCAACAGAGACAGAACACATAGCTGTGTCCCCTTTTATCGAGCTCGTTGGGGCGGACCTTAAATATGGACACAATAGTTCGACAGGGCTCTGAACAGTCTTCGATTTCAGCCAATAAAGGGCGGGTGCCTTGGTGGCTGGACGGGTCCTTCGCCATCATTGACCTTGGCAGATGGGCTCTGAGCAAAGGGAGTGGCGCCGATCAGTCTGGGGCTGTATCGGTATGTTGATTGGAGTCCTAATTTCCTGGGAAACGGGCCATTAAGAATGCAAACGAGCGGGGGTTTCAATCAGGTCGAGCTACCTGTGTTTCAAATAAACATAAGCAATGCATCTGTCTGAGCCCTAGGTTGGCCATAATTCCCATGGTCCTTTCCACATGGCCATCTTAGGTGGCTACAAGGGCCAAGGAAATGGACTTTGTTTATATGACAAGCGGCACCAGAGGAATCAGGAATCATAGAATCCCCACAGTGCAGAAGGAGGTCATTCGGCCCATTAAGTCTGTAGCAAAACTCTGAAAGATTACCTCAAACAAGCTCATTCCTCCGCCGACCTCATAACCTCTTAATCTAACCTACACATCATTTTGGACGCAAAGGGCAATTTAGCTTGGCCAATCCACCTAACCTGCAATCTTTGGATTGTGAGAGGTAACCGGAGCACCCGGAGGAAACCCACGCAGACACGGGGAGGATGTGCAGACTCCACACAGACAGCACCCAAGCCGGGAATCGAACCTGGGAGCCTGGTGCTGTGAGGCAGCAGTGCAAACCACTGTGTCTCTGTGCCACTAATGACATTGGGAAGGGACAGAACAGGGTAAAGCGGAGGAGTCAAGATTGGAAGAAATGATCTTGGTGGGGCTGGAACAGGCCGGAATAGTGACTGGTAAGTAGTCTCTCGTTTTCTTTTCATTGTCTAATTTATTTATTTTTATTTTGAAATTCTAGTTGTTTAAGTTTACCAAGGGCTTAAGACATGGCAGGAGATCCCAGACCCGTGTCATGCTACTCGTCTGCGATGTGGGAGCTCAGGGACACGTCCATTGTCCCTGGCTCCTTCACGTGCAAGAAGTGTGTTCAGTTGCAGCTCTTGTTAGACCGCTTGACGGCTCTGGAGCTGCGGATGGACTCACTTTGGAGCATCCGCGATGCTGAGGAGGTCGTGGATAGCACGTTTAGCGAGTTGGTCACACCGCAGGTGAAGGTTACTGAGGGAGATAGAAAATGGGTGACCAAAAGAAAGAGCAAGAGTAGGAACGCAGTGCAGGTGTCCCCTGTGGTCATCTCCCTGCAAAACAGATATACCGCTTTGGATACTGTTGAGGGAGATGGCTCACCAGGGGAAGGCAGCAGCAGCCAGGTTCATGGCACCGTGGCTGGCTCTGCTGCACAGCAGGGCAGGAAGAAAAATGGCAGGGCTATAGTGATAGGGGACTCGGTCGTAATGGGAATAGACAGGCGGTTCTGTGGACGCAATCGAGACCAGGATGGTATGTTGCCTCCCTGGTGCAAGGGTCAAGGATGTCTCGGAGCGTCTGCAGGACATTCTGGGGGGGGGGGGGGAGGGTGAACAACCAGCTGTCGTGGTGCACATAGGCACCAACGACATAGGTAATAAACGGGATGAGGTCCTACAAGCGGAATTCAGGGAGTTAGGAGTAAAACTAAAAAGTAGGACCTCAAAGTTAGTAATCTCAGGATTGCTACCAGTGCCACGAGCTAGTCAGAGTAGGAGTGTCAGTATAGATAGGATGAATGCGTGGCTCGAGAGATGGTGCAAGAGGGAGGGATTCAAATTCCTGGGGCATTGGGACCGGTTCTGGGGGAGGTGGGACCAGTACAAACCGGACGGTCTGCACCTGGGCAGGACTGGAACCGATGTCCTAGGGGGTGTGTTTTCTAGAGCTGTTGGGGAGGGTTTAAACTAATGTGGCAGGGGGATGGGAACCGATGCAGGAAGTTGAAAGGTAGTAAAACAGGGACAGAAGCAAAAGGAAGTAAGGGGAAATGTGCAAGGCAGAGAAGACATAGCCAAAAATCTAAAAGGGCGACAGTACAAGGTACAGTGACTGAGGGGAGCTCAGTGAATAGGCCCAGTAATAACAAAATGAATAAAACTGGAGATGTTAAGATTCAAAACAGAGGTAAAAAAAACAACATAAGTGTACTTTATCTGAATGCTCGTAGTATTCGGAATAAAGTAAATGAGTTGATGGCACAAATGATCGTAAATGACAATGATTTAGTGGCCATTACTGAAACATGGTTAAAGGATGATCACGACTGGGAGTTAAATATCCGAGGGTATCAAACTATTCGGAAGGACAGAGTGGATGGTAAGGGAGGTGTTGCTCTGTTATTTAAGGATGACATCCGGGCAATAGTAAGGGTGTTGACATCGGTGCCATGGAGGATAAGGTTGAATCCATTTGGGTGGAAATCAGGAATAGTAAGGCGAAAAAGGTCACTGATAGGAGTAGTCTATCGGCCACCAAATAGTAACGATATGGTGGGGCAGGCAATAAACAAAGAAATAACTGATGCATGTAGAAATGGTACAGCAGTTATCATGGGGGATTTTAATCTAAATGTCGATTGGTTTAACCAGGTCGGTCAAGGCAACCTTGAGGAGGAGTTTATAGAATGTATCCGTGATAGTTTCCTAGAACAGTATGTAATGGAACCTACGAGGGAACAAGCGGTCCTAGATCTTGTCCTGTGTAATGAGATAGGATTGATTCATGATCTCATAGTTACGGATCCTCTCGAAAGGAGCGATCACAATATGGTGGAATTTAAAATACAGATGGAGGGTGAGAAAGTAAAATCAAATACTAGTGTTTTGTGTTTAAACAAAGGAGATTACAAGTGGATGAGAGAAGAACTAGCTAAGGTAGACTTGGAGCTAAGACTTTATGGTGGAACAGTTGAGGAACAGTGGAGAACCTTCCAAGCGATTTTTCACAGTGCTCAGCAAAGGTTTATACCAACAAAAAGGAACGACGAAAGAAAGAGGGAAAATCGACCGTGGATATCTAAGGAAATAAGGGAGAGTATCAAATTGAAGGAAAAAGCATATAAAGTGGCAAAGATTTCTGGGAGATTAGAGGTCTGGGAAATCTTTAGGGGGCAACAGAAAGCTACTAAAAAAGCTATAAAGAAGAGTAAGATAGAGTATGAGAGTAAACTTGCTCAGAATATAAAAACAGACAGTAAAAGTTTTTACAAATATATAAGACAAAAAAGAGTGGCTAATGTAAATATTGGTCCTTTAGAAGATGAGAAGGGAGTTTTAATAATGGGAAATGAGGAAATGGCTGAGGAACTGAACAGGTTTTTTGGGTCGGTCTTCACAGTGAAGACACAAATAACATGCCAGCGACTGATAGAAATGAGGCTATGACAGGTCAGGACCTTGAGAGGATTGTTATCACTAAGGAGGGAGTGATGGGCAAGCTAATGGGGCTAAAGGTAGACAAGTCTCCTGGCCCTGATGGAATGCATCCCAGAGTGCTAAAACAGATGGCTAGGGAAATTGCAGATGCACTAGTGATAATTTACCGAAATTCACTAGACTCTGGGTTGGTCCCGGTGGATTGGAAATTAGCAAACGTGACGCCACTGTTTAAAAAAGGAGGTAGGCAGAAAGCAGGAAATTATAGGCCAGTGAGCTTAACTTCGGTAGTAGGGAAGATTCTGGAATCTATCATCAAGGAAGAAATTGCGAGGCATCTGGATAGAAATTGTCCCATTGGGCAGACGCAGCATGGGTTCGTAAAGGGCAGGTCATGCCTAACTAATTTCGTGGAATTTTTTGAGGACATTACCAGTGCAGTAGATAACGGGCTGCCGATGGATGTGGTATATCTGGATTTCCAGAAAGCCTTTGACAAGGTGCCACACAAAAGGTTTCTGCATGAGATAAAGATGCATGACATTAATGGTAAAGTAGTAGCATGGATAGAGGATTGGTTAATTAATAGAAAGCAAAGATTTGGGATAAATGGGTGTTTCTCTGGTTGGCAATCAGTAGCTAGTGGTGTCGCTCAGGGATCCGTGTTGGGCCCACAATTGTTCACAATTTACATGGATGATTTGGAGTTGGGGACCAAGGGCAATGTGTCCAAGTTTGCAGATGACACTAAGATGAGTGGTAAAGCGAAAAGTGCAGAGGATACTGGAAGTCTGCAGAGGGATTTGGATAGGTGAAGTGAATGGGCTAGGGTCTGGCAGATGGAATACAATGTTGACAAATGTGAGGTTATCCATTTTGGTAGGAATAACAGCAAACGGGATTATTATTTAAACTATAAAATATTAAAGTATGCCGCTTTTCAGAGAGACTTGGGTGTACTAGTGCATGAGTCACAGAAGGTTGGTTTACAAGTGCAACAGGTGATTAAGAAGGCAAATGGAATTTTCTCCTTCATTGCTAGAGGGATGGAGTTTAAGACTAGGGAGGTTATATTGCAATTGTGTAAGGTGTTAGTGCGGCCACACCTGGAGTATTGTGTTCAGTTTTGGTCTCTTTACTTGAGAAAGGACGTACTGGCGCTGGAGGGTGTGCAGAGGAGATTCACCAGGTTAATCCCGGAGCTGAAGGGGTTGGATTATGAGGAGAGGTTGAGTAGACTGGGACTGTACTCATTGGAATTTAGAAGGATGAGGGGGGATCTTATAGAAACATTTAAAATTATGAAGGGAATAGATAGGATAGATACGGGCAGGTTGTTTCCACTGGCGGGTGACTGCAGAACTAGGGGACATAGCCTCATAATAAGGGAAGTAGATTTAGGACTGAGTTTAGGAGGAACTTCTTCACCCAAATGGTTGTGAATCTATGGAATTCCTTGCCCAGTGAAGCAGTTGAGGCTCCTTCATTACATGTTTTTAAGGTGAAGATAGATAGTTTTTTTGAAGAATAAAGGGATTAAGGGTGATGGTGTTCGGGCCGGAAAGTGGAGCTGAGTCCACAAAATATCAGCCATGATCTAATTGAATAGCGGAGCAGGCTCGAGGGGCCAGATGGCCTACTCCTGCTCCTAGTTCTTATGTTCTTATGTTCTTATGAATAATGGGTGTACTGGGACTTTCCTGTTTGTGGATATTGGGAAAGAGGTAGAAGCGGTAGGTTGATGCAGGATGTGTGGGGTTGTGGGACTATGATGTCTGAGGCTGTGGACAGAAGATGTCCAGAGTCGATGAGGTCAGTGAATGTCCTGGAAACAATATAATGATGTTCGGTGGTGTGCTGCTGGTACAGGGGGAGGTAGCATGATGGGTCTGAGAGATGACGGTCAGCCTCTGTGATGAAGAAGTCAGTACACCAGACAATAATGGCACCACCCTTGTGGGCAGCTCAGATCACCAGGTCAGGTTTGGATATCAGAGAGATGATTGGAGCAAGTTTAGAGTGAGTCAGGATAGAGTTGGTGAGAGTCACAGAGAAATTGAGACGGTCGCAAAGACAGATGTCAATGAAAAGACCAAGGGCTGATAGGAGGTCAGTGGATGGGGTCCAGGTAGAGGGAGATTACTTGAGGCGGATGAATTTGAGCACCAAATTTTCATAAAAGAGACAGTGAGAAACACAAGAGGCAATATTATCTATTTACTGATCACCATCAGAATAATTACCAAAGAATTGAAATGCAAAAGTCGGCCTCTGTTATTTTTGAATTTACAACAGAATATACTAAAATCTTCCAGTCACAATGTCAACAGTAGGAAAAATGTAATTAGAAGTCTGAGTAAAATAAATCCAGTAACACAGACTAGACTAAATAGTCGGCACATATTCCAAAGCCAACATCATTCCTGACACATTTCATCCAATTATTGCAATAACTGTCAGAAATAATAGATCTGAGTAGCATAATAGATGTTAAACAATTTGATTTTCTAAAGGCCATCAGTAAGATCCGACATAACAGACTGATGAGTAATCTCACAGCCAGTGGAGATAGGGGACACAGCAGCAGAATGGACACATGCTGGCGACACACACACAAAACAGTGAGAGGAATTAAAGTGGGAATTTCAATGGGAAATGAATACCGACAGATCAGTGTCCGCTGCTGCATTTTGATCAGAACAATAAGTCCCCCAATCACTCCTTGAAAAACAAGTGTGTGAATGGATTGGAGGGGTTTCTGGGTTCAGGTGAATAATTCACAAATCGTGTGAAGCAGAAACACAGTTTAAAACACCCATACAAATTGATCAAACATGTGAGTTCATTTCAGATTGAATAGAAATGAGAAAATAAGAAAAAACCTATTGGAATACTGGAGTGTTGTGGGTTTTATGAAATATTTGAGTGTGGGTGATATCTGTTCCTGTTGGAGTAGATCAATAGAAAACAGAGAGAGACATTTCACTTCATAAAATAAATATCAAACATCTTCAAAACACAGCCAAACTCTTCCTGTTATCAACCTATTGCAAAGTTAAAACACACAGGGAGAACTCTACAGAATGGAGCGACCACTCACCAATAAAATACATCACTTCAAAATAGAACCAACTAATGTCAGCCCAGTTCCTGACCCACACACAATACAACCCACACGGCCAGATAGTCCCAGTAATAGAGATATAATTGGATCAGATATTCCACTCTGGTGAGAGACCCACACTCAGTACAATTCTACACTGACATATACTGCCTTAAACACTTCCTCACCGCTGTCAGATATCCCACTCTGGTTAGTGACCCCACACTCTGTACAATTCTACACTGACAGATACTTCCAGTAATCCTTGTTCACCGCTGTCAGATATTCCACTCTGGTGAGAGACCCACACTCAGCACAATTCTACACTGATAGATACTTCCAGTAATCCTTGTTCCCGCTGTCAGATATTCCACTCTGATTAGTGACCCACACTCAGTACAATTCTACACTGACATATACTTCCAGTAACACTTCCTCACCGCTGTCAGATATCCCACTCTGGTTAGTGACCCACACGCAGTGTGATTTCATTCTTCCTGCCACTAAACCTTCCTTCAGAGAGATTGCCTTCATTGAGATCGAATCTGACATTACACAAGATTACACTCAATATAACATCCTTATTGATCAGAGATGCCGTGAGTGACAAACAGGTTTATAGTTAGTTTGTTAAATCGATTCAAACCATAGACATTATTGACAAGATTTGAATTAAGTGAACTATATCGTTGACCAGGTGTTTGTATAACAGTGAGCTCGAGATCAGCGTTAAACATTTTCACTCAGAGTTTCAAATCAGAGAGCCGCTCACACACAGATTTACACAACTTCAATGGCGATAGTCACTTACCAGGAACACCAACAATAGCCAGGATTGGGTAGAATATTTTCGCAGCAATATCAATTGGATCAAGCATTTTCACTGAGAAGTGATGTGTCCTTTCCTGCGATTGGCAATCTCTCTCTCTGAAACTCTGAGGTTTTATAATCGCCAAGCTTTTAATTAAAACCCTGTGGAACCGCCTCAGGGGTATTGAGGTTGTGACATCTTTTAACTTATTTTTCAAAGATGTGAACAAACAGATTACGATATTGTGTTCAGTGAAAGCATTTTTTTTTTTGCGTGAGTGATCTCTTTCCAAACACTGGACTGTGTTGTTCACATTGTTCAGCTAACATTAACAGAAAGGATGCTGTCCACTCAAACACTACCAGTCCCATCTATAGATCTCAGATTGCATCACTGATATCCCTCACTCCACTGTGAGCATTGAGTGATTCAGTTCCAATTGTCAGTGTGTTCCTCTGGGTGGTTCCACTGCACTCTGGGATGTAGCTGCTTCTGTAACTGTGACCATTCAGTGATTCAGTTCCAATTGTCAGTGTGTTTCTCTGGGTGGTTCCACTGCACTCTGGGATGTAGCTGCCTCTGTAACTGTGACCATTCAGTGATTCAGTTCCAGTTGTCAGTGTGTTTCTCTAATAAATTCCACTGTAATCTGGGGTGTAGCTGTCACTAACTGTGACTATTCCGTTACTTGATTTCAGTAGGATTTGTTTGAGCATAAGGAGCAAATTTAAAAGACTCCTAAATCTGGAACTATATAAAGTGCAAAGTATGTGATCCCATATCTAAATCTGATTCAGCCCCTCAAACAAATAAAACATTTAGAATCTTTGGAACCTCAGAAAACTCAGAGGCTGCAGCAGATAAAAACTCATCACCTCAGAGAGCAGCATGAAAATATATTCAGCTGTGAAAACTAATACCCCGTCTCTAACTGATACCGGGCGTCCATCTGAAACACACTTACACTGGGAGGGAGGAGAGGTGAGATGTGGAGGAAGAGGGAACTGGACTGTGAGATGTACTGACAGAGTGAGAGAGAAAGAGGGTGGGAGGAGATAGAATGAGAGAGAAGGAGGGTGGGAAAAATGAATGATGAAACGAGAGATGGAGGTAGATTGTCTGAAAGAAATGGAAGCAATGGAGAGCGAGCGGGTGAATTGATGAGGGAGGCATATTGTGTGAGAAGAATGCTGTATTAAATACTAACATAATCTTAGACATACATAAAGGAGAGGGCGACTTAGTGACTGAGGGAGTGGGAGAGGGAGATTGTGAGGGAAAGTGTGAGAGAGGGAAAGAATGTGAGAGAAAGTGTGAGAGAGGGAAAGAGTGTGAGAGAGTTGGATGAGAGGGAGGGAGGCATGAAAGGAGAGAGATATATGGAAGGAGAGAGTGTGAGAGGGACAGAGTGTGAGATAAAGTGTCCAAAGGAGGTTTAAGTGAGGGAGGGAGGGAGGCGTGGAGGGAGAGAGAAAGGTAGTGGGAGTGTGAGAGATGGACAGTGTGAGAGACGGGTA
Organism: Scyliorhinus canicula; assembly: GCF_902713615.1. Classification (NCBI taxonomy): domain Eukaryota; kingdom Metazoa; phylum Chordata; class Chondrichthyes; order Carcharhiniformes; family Scyliorhinidae; genus Scyliorhinus; species Scyliorhinus canicula. Next base: position 207,048 of record NW_024055697.1, read on the forward strand.
ACAGTGAGACTAGGGGAAATGTGTTAGAGAGAGCGGGAGAGTGGGAGAGTTATTGGCCTGCTGCAATGTTCCAGTAAAGCGCAACGCAATTGGAGGAACAACATCTCATCTTCCGTTTCGGCACGCTACAGCCTTCCGGCCTGAACATCGAATTCAACAACTTCAGATGATCAGCCCTACCTCAACCCATTTGTTTTCATTTCATTTTAACTGTCTTTTACCATTTCTTTCTTTCCTGCACCTTTCCTGCACCTTTCTTCTCTTTGCTTTCCCCTTCCCCTCCCCTCCACACCTACAGTTCATCCTCTGATGTTAGATTCCCTGCTGTTTGAACTTTCACATCTTTTGTCCTCTCTGGGGACTGCCCTTAACCATCTTTCTTCTTGGTTTCTGTGGCCATTAGCACCGTTTCCCTGGGTTTCTGTGGCTATGACTCATCTTTAATTCTCACTCCACAGTATAAATATTTCCCATTCTCTCTGTCTGTTAGCTTTGACAAAGAGACATCACACTCGAAACGTTAGCTCTTTCCTCTCCATACAGATGCTGACAGACCTGCTGAGATTTTCCAGCATTGTCCCTTTCGTGGGAGAGTTGGAGTGAATATCAATGAAGAAGAAAGTATGAGAGAGGCAGGAATTTGAGAGACGGTGTGTGGGAGATGGTGGGAGTGTGAGTGATGGAGGGAGTGTGAGAGATGGAGGATGCGAGAGGGAGGGAGTTTGAGAGATAGAGGGATTGTGAGAGATGGAGGGAATGTGAGAGAGGGAGAGAGTGTGAGAGAGGGAGAGTGAGTGAGACGGGGGAGAGTGTGAGAGATTGAGGGTGTGAGAGGAGGTGTGAGAGAGTGAGGGTGAGAGAGGGAGAGAGTGTGAGAGAGGGAGGGTGAGAGAGGGGGTGCGATAGAGGAATGGAGTGCGAGAGAGGGAGAGAGTGTGAGACAGGGAGATAGTGTGAGTGAGGGACAGAGTTGGAGAGACGGAGTGTGAGTGAGGTAGAGAGTGTCAGAGGGAGATTGTGAGATAGGGTGAAAGTGCAAGAGAGGGATAGAGTACGAGAGAGAGAGAGAACGAATGGGAGGAGAGTGAGAGTGCGAGAGAGCGTTAGTGTGAGAGAAGGACAGTGTGAGAGAGGGAGGGTGAGAGAGTGAGAGAGGGAGGGAGTGTGAGAGGGTGTGAGAGGGAGGGGGTGAGAGGGTTAGCATGAGAGAGGAAGGGTGAGAGAGGGACAGTGTGAGAGAGGGAGAGAGTGTGAGAGAGCGACAGTGTGAGAGTGTGTGTGGGAAGGAATTTGAGAGAGAGATAGTGAGAGAGGGAGGATGAGAGAGGGAAAGAGCGTGAGAGAGGGGGGGAGAGTGTGAGAGGGAGAGAGTGTGAGAGAGGGAGAGAGGGAGTAAGAGAGGGAGAGAGTGTGAGAGAGGGAGAGAGAGTAAGAGAGGGAGAGAGTGTGAGAGAGGGGGAGAGTGTGAGAGAGGGAGAGAGAATAAGAGAGGGAGAGAGAGTGAGACAGGGAGAGAATGCAAATGAGAGATAGAGTGTGAGGAGTGTTCTTGGAGACATGGGGAACTGGGTTTCATTTGGAAAACACAACCTGGAAAATTACATTTGCTGAGTAAACAAACTTGTTCCTAAATTATAAAATCAGACACTGGATAAAGTAAATATTCTGCATGCAGTTTTTCACCATTGAAGTTGTGAATAATTGACAGTGTGATAGGTCAGTTATTGTGCAGAGCTGGAATAGAACTTGTCTTTCCCCAGTGAGAGGCCAGAAAGCAAAAACGTGTCTCAGCCGCTTTTAACAATAATTGTAATGCAACCTCAAAAAAGATAGACCTCCCTCTGATTATGAAATGTGCGTCTGTTTTTATTGGGTGCAACACAGATGTTTTCAATATGAAAAGCAGAGGCAGCGCCCAGGGTCAGACAGATTGGACCTTACAATGCAGTTGATGCTGTGAAGTAACCAGTCAGCTAAAGCAGACGCTGAGTTCACACATGGACACAGTGAATAGAAAGGATTACAGTGAGAATACTGGCGGTGGTGGGGAACATGGAGGGAACCTGCAGGTGTTTGCCCACATCCTCTCACAGCCAGACAACATCCAAAGCCTGAAAAGTGAGTGAAGTACCGAAGGAGAACAATTCATTCCGTTTGTCCTCAGCCTCTCTATAGATGGGCAGATCATTCAATCCGACTGCACCACCCTTTCCCTGGAGACATACATTTGATTTCTGTCACTCGTACCATTCCCTGTGAAACCACTGTTGTATCTGCCTACACCAGTGTCCCAGGCCGTACAGACCAGATCAGAACCACTCGCTGTGTGAATGGTTTAGAAGCAGGTTTCCCTTTGGGATGATTGGATTGGTTGGGGCTGGGTTATTGACAATAAAAGACCATGATCTGAGATTCGCCACACATTTCAGATTGTCTAAATTTTGGATAATCTGGATATAAATGAACTGTTCCATGAACAATATAAATATCTGTTGGAAAGATGTAACTGAAATATATTATCATGCAGCTACATTCATCAGAGAGTAATGCAGAGCAGTAACTGATAACGAATGGCATACAGGGCCACTCACACCTCCTCCAACATTCAATTTAATCTCTGCTCAGCTTCTGCCTCAACGTGATTTCCCGCTTGTTCCTCACATCCTTTCATTGCCTCATTTCCTGTGAGAATAATGGAGACAGACACCCAAAGCAACATTTCAAACCGGCTTGGACATTGAAGGCCATAAGACCAGAAGACATTGGAGCTGAACTTGGTCAGCAGGCCCATCAAGTCTGCTCCGCCATTCAATCATGGCTGATATGTCTCTCATCCTCAATATCCTACCTTCTCACCTTCTCCCCATAACCCCTGATCTCCTTATTAATCAATAACCTAGCTATCTCTGTCTTAAAGACACTCAGTGATTTGGCCTCCACAGCCTTCTGCGGCAAAGAGTTCCACAGATTCACCACCCACTGGCTAAAGAAATTCCTCCTCATCTCTGTTTTAAAGGATCATCCATTCACTCTGAGATGGTGTCCTCTGGTTCTAGTTTCTCCTACCTGGAAACATTCTCTCCACATCCACTCTATCCAGGCATCGCAGTATCCTGTAAGTTTCAATGAGATCCCCCCTCATTCTTCTAAACTCCAACGAGTACAGAGCCAGAGTCCTCAACCGTTCCTCGCATGAGAAGCTCTTCATTCCAGGGATCATTGCAGTGAACCTCCTCTGGACCCTTTCCAAGAGAAGCCCATCCTTCTTCAGATGCGGGGCTCCAGACTGCTCACAGTACTCCAAATGGGGTCTGACCAGTTCCTTATACAGCCTCAGAAGTACATCCCTGTTCTGGTACTCTCGCCCTCTCGATATGAACTCTAACATTGCAATTTCCTTCCTAACTGCCGACTGAACCTGCACGTTAACATTAAGACAATCGTGAACAACGACTCCCAAGTCCCTTTGTGCTTCCTTTTACAATCAACTCTGGCCAGCTCCTCCCTCATGTCTTTGTAGTTACCCCTCTTTAATTGTAATACCGTTAAATCTGACTCCAGCTTCTCCCTCTCAAACTGCAGGGTAAATTCTATCATATTGTGGTCACTGCTCCCTTAGGGTTCAATTTAGTTTTAATTCTCCCGGGTGACACTAACAGACCTCACAGGCAGGATAGTGATGCCTCTCCAGTTTAGATGCTGCCCACCCTTCTTGTCCAGGTCCCACCTTTCCCGGAAGATAGCCCAATGGCCCAGAAATCTGAAACGCTGCCTCCTCCACCACCAGTTTAGCCCCGTGTTTAGCTGCTCTATCCTTTTATTTCGAGCCTCTGTCACGTGGCACATGGAGTAATCCCTACAGGTCCTGCTCTTTCGCTGACTGCCTAACTCCCTGAACTCCTTCTGCAGGACCTCATCACTCTCCTGCCGATGTCGTTAGTACCTGTGTGAACTGAGACCTCTGGCTGTTCACCCTCCCCCTTCAGGACGCCCTTTGTTCGTTCAGCGACAACCTTGAACCTGACACCAGGGAGGCAACATACCGACCTGGAGTTTCTTTCCTGTCCACAGAAGCGCCTATCTGTGCCCCTTACTATAGATTCCCTAACACTATCGTTTTCCTGCACTTTGCCCTCCCCTGCTGAGCAACAGAGCCAGTTGTGGTGCCAGTGTTCTGGCTGCTGTTGTTTTCCCCTGATAGGCTATCCCCCCAACTGTATCCAACACAGTATACCTATTGGAGAGAGGGACAGCCAAAGGGGATTCCAGCGCTGACTGCCTGCCCTTTCCAGCAATCATCCACCCAACTATCTGTCTGCATCTTAGGTGTGACCACGTCTCCAGAACGTTTATCTATGATGCCTTCCTCCACCTGCATGCTCCGAAGTGCATCCAATTGCTGCTCCAATTGAACCACGCGGTCTGTGAGGAGCTGCTATTGGCTACACCTGCACCAGACGTAGTTGCCGAAACACTGGAAGCGTCACGGTTACATAGAACATAGAACAGTACAGCACAGAACAGGCCCTTCGGCCCTCGATGTTGTGCCGAGCAATGATCACCCTACTTAAACCCACGTAACCCGTATACCCGTAACACAACAATCCCCCCCCATTAACCTTACACTAAGGGCAATTTAGCATGGCCAATCCACCTAACCCGCACATCTTTGGACTGTGGGTGGAAACCAGAGCACCCGGAGGAAACCCACGCACACACGGGGAGGACGTGCAGACTCCACATGGTTCTCCCACATCTCACAGTTAGAGCACTGCACCCTGCTGAGTGACATTTATGCACTCGTTAAATCATTCAAAATAATCACTCAAATTGTTATCAGATTAAGCTACAATTAACTTTCTGGTCCTGGCTCTGGATTTTGGCTGTAAAATTAAATGTTAAATTCGAATCCCTGCTCTCAGGTTTAGTTACTCCGCTACCCATTTAAGGAATCAGTTGCTGCAGATGTATAAAACCTTAATTGCATGGGCAATACATGTATAGAATGGGAATACAGGGATACGGACCACGGAAGTGCAGAAGATTATAGGTTCGATGGGCAGCATGTTCAGCACAGGCTTGAGGGCCGAAGGGCCAATATCTATGTTGTACTTATATTTGTCCTTTGTTCATTGTTATAACCATTTAAATCAGGTATTGCTGTGACGGGAGTTCAAAATCGCAAGCAATAGTATATGTTACAAGTGTTTGTCTTCAACAACGAACACGAGGTAATGGGACTGAGAGACTGGAGGAGGAAATCCCACACCTTCTGGGCCAGACAGCGGACGAAAAGGCATCACGTGTTTAACGATTAAAATGATAATAAAATCTTTACTACTGCTAATAATAATAATCTTTACTGTCACAGGTTGTCTTACATGAACACTGCAATCAAGTTACTGTGAAAAGCCCCTAGTAGCCACACTCCTGCGCCTGTTCGGGTACACAGAGGGAGATTTTAGAATCTGCAATTCACCTAACAACACGTCTTTCAGGACTTGTGGGAGGAAACCGGAACTCCCAGAGGAAACCCACGCAGACACGGGGAGAACGTACAGACTCTGCACAGACAGTGACCCAAGCGGGAATCGAACCTGGGACCATGGTGCTGTGCAGCCATAGTGGTAACCACTATGCTACCGTGCTGCCCCATTTGCTCAGTTTTCATTGGTAGAAACAGGCAGAGAGAATTCTCACTCTATTCAGTCATGGCACAACTGTGATTAATGGAATTAAATCCTGAGATATAATTGCTGGTATCATAGACATGGAAAATACTTCTAAATACATATTATTGTGGGAAGTTAAAATATTTATTGATACCATTAGTGATCAATGGATTAATCAGTATCTTGGCATGATAATTCTCTTGGAAAATGATCATCGTTTTAATGTCCTGTGTCCGGTTCTCCGTCCCGCCAGCCCCGTTATCCGGCACTGCTCACCCCCGCCACAACGGGATTCTCCGTTCCCGTAGCTGGTCAATGAGGTTTCCCATTGTGACCACCCCACCCCATCGGGAAACCCGCGGACATGGGAGCGCTGCCGGTAGAATTGGAGGGTGCTGCCGAGGGAGAATCCCATTGATTGTGATTGTGAGCTGAACAAATGCATTTTAATTGATGTTATTGTTTTGTGATCAGGAATGACAGATTCTAGGACAGCACGGTGGTGCAGTAGTTAGCACTGCTGTCTCACGGCGCCCAGGTCCCAGGTTCGATCCCGTCTCTGGGTCACTGTCCGTGTGGAGTTTGCACATTCACCCTGTGTTTGAGTGGGTTTCAGCCCCATAACCCAATGATGTGCAGGGTAGGTGGATTGGCCACGTTATATTGCCCCTTCATTGGAGAAAAAGAATTGGTTACTCTCAATTTATTTTAAAAGAAAGGACTTACAGATTCTATTCCACTGAATAATTATCTTAATATGATTATGGTCTGAACAATAATTAGAAACCGACTGTGATTATTGCAATGAACAATCCTTTTACAATCACAGAGAAAGATGCAATGAAATATTTTTAGTTATTTGCTGTGTTTAATGGACTGAAAACTAATTTCGTATTTTCTAGCGATGTTGCACAAATAATAATTGGTTGTGTGATATTTGCTTTTAGCTCCTCTTGCCCGACACCTTGAGTATGGCTACCTTCCTGTAACAGGCTATATTGTATATAACGATATACTATCCACCGACAACCGTAAATAATGATATTCTGCACAGAGACCATTGTGAATAATCATATATTGCACAGGGACCACTGTAAATAATGATGTACTACATAGCGACGACTGTAAATAATCAAATATTGCACTGGGACCATTGTCATTAATGAAATACCACACAGGGGCCACTCTGAATAATGATAGAATGTTGTTGTCCCCTTGTTCAAGAAGGGGAGTAGAGACAACCCCGGTAACTAAAGACCAATGAGCCTTACTTCAGTTGTGGGCATAATCTTAAAGAACAAAGAACAGAGAAAAACGACAATTACAGCACAGGAACAGGCCCTTCGGCCCTCCCAGCCTGCGCGATCCAGATTCTTTATCTAAACCTGTTGCCTATTTTCCAAGGATCTACTTCCCTCTGTTCCGCACCCGTTCATATATCTGTCCAGATGCATCTTAAATGATGCTATCGTGCCCGCCTCTACCACCTCCGCTGGCAAAACGTTCCAGGCACCCACCACCCTCTGCGTAAAAAACTTTCCACGCACATCTCCCTTAAACATTCCCTCTCTCACCTTGAAATCGTGACCCCCTTATAACTAACACCCCACTCTTGGAGAAAGCTTGTTGCTATCCACCCTGTCTATACCTTTCATAATGTTGCAGATATCAATCAGGTCCCCCCTCAACCTCCGTCTTACCAATTAAAACAATCCTAATCTACTCAACCTTTCTTCATAGCTAGCACCCTCCATACCAGGCAACATCCTGGTGAACCTCCTCTGCACCCTCTCCAAAGCATCCACATCCTTCTGGTAATGTGGCGACCAGAACTGCACGCAGTATTCCAAATGTGGCCTAACCAAAGTCCAATACAACTGTAACATGACCTGCCTACTCTTGTACTCAATATGCCGTCCGATGAAGGCAAGCATGTTGTATGCCTTCTTGACCACTCTATCCACCTGCGTTGCCATCTTCAGGGTACAATGGACCTGAAGTCCTGGATCTCTCTGGACATCCATTTTCCCCAGGACTCTTCCATTGACCATATAGTTTGCACTTGAGTTAGATCTTCCAAAATGCATCACCTTGCATTTGCCTGGATTGAACTCCACCTGTATCATCTGCAAACTTGCTCATCAGACCAGTTATACCTTCGTTCAGACCATTTATGTATATCACAAACAACAGTGGTCCGAGCACGGATCCCTGTTGAACACCACTAGTCACCTTTCTCCATTTTGAGACACTCCCTTCCACCACTATTCTCTGTCTCCTGTTGCCTATCCAGTTCTTTATCCATCTAGCTAGTACACCCTGAACCCCATACGACTTCACTTTTTCCTCCAACCTGCCATGGGAAACCTTATCAAAGGCCTTACTGAAGTCCATGTATATTACATCTACAGTCCTTCCCTCATTAATTAACTTTTTAACTTCCTCAAATAATTATATTAGGTTTGTAAGACATGACCTTCCCTGCACAGAACCATGCTGCCTATCACTGATAAGTCTATTTTCTTCCAAATGTGAATAGATTCTATCCCTCAGTATCTTCTCCAACAGTTTGCCTACCTCTGACGTCAAGCTCACAGGTCTATAATTCCCTGGATTATCCCTGCTACCCTTCTTAAACAAAGGGACAACATTAGCAATTCTCCAGTCCTCCGGGACCTCACCCGGTTCAAGGATGCTGCAAAGATATCTGTTAAGGCCGCAGCTATTCCGTCCCTCGATTCCCTCAGTAAGCTGGGATAGATCCCATCCGGTCCTGGGGACTTGTCCACCTTAATGCCTTTTAGAATACCCAAAACCTCCCCCTTCCTTATGCCGACATGACCTAGAATCTTGGAAAGGTTTATAAGAGATTGGATTGATAATCATCGAGAAAGGAATAATTTGATTAGGATCTGTGAAGGGTAGGTAGTGCCTCACAAACCTTATAGATTTCTTTGAGAAGGTGACCAAAGAGATGGACGAGGGTATAGCAGTTGATGTGGTGGATATGGATTTCGGTAAAGCGTTTGATAAGGTTCCCCGCGGTAGGCTACCGCAGATAATACGGAGGCATGGGATTCAGGGTGATTTAGCAGTTTGGATCAGAAATTGGCTAGTAGTGTACCACAAGGTTCACTACTACGAGTAGTTACGGAGTTACGAGTAGTGTGCCACGAGGATCTGTTTTGGGGCCACTGCTGTTTGTCATTTTTATAAATGACCTGGAGGAGGGCGTAGAAGGATGGGTGAGTACATTTGCAGATTACACTGAAGTCGGTGGAGTTGTGGACAGTGTGGAAGGATGTTGTAGGTGACAGAGGGACGTAGATAAGCTGCAGAGCTGGGCTGTAAGGTGGCAAATGGAGTTTAATGCAGAAAAGTGTGAGGTGATTCATTTTGGAAGACATAACTGGAAGACAGAGTACTGGTCTAATGTTAAGATTCTTGGTAGTGTGGATGAGCAGAGAGATCTCGGTGTCTATGTACATAGATCCCTGAAAGTTGCCACCCAGGTTGAGAGGGTTGTTAAGATGGCGGACGATGTGTTTGCTTTTATTGGTAGAGGGATTGATTTTCGGAGGCATGAGGTCATGTTGCAGCTTTACAAAACTCTGGTGCGGCCCCATTTGGAGTATTGTGTGCAGTTCTGGTCGCCTCATTATAGAAAGGATGTGGACGCATTGGAAAGGGTGCAGAGGAGATTTACCAGGATGTTGCCTGGTATGGAGGGAAGATCTTATGAGGAAAGCTTGAGGGAATAAAAGCCGTTTTAGTTAGAGAGAAGAAGGTTTACAGGTAACTTAATTAAGGCATTCAACATGACCAGAGGATTTGATAGGGTGGACAGTGAGAGCCTTTTTCCTCGGATGGTGATGTCCAGCACGAGGGGACATAGCTTTAAATTGAGGGGAGATGGATATAGGACACCTGGGACCCTGGAGCTGTGAAGCATTGATGCTAACCACCATGCTACCGTGAGGCCCCCTACTACCGTGAGGCCCCCGTGATGTCAGAGGTAGGTTCTTTACTCAGAGAGTAGTAAGGGCGTGTAATGCCCTGCCTGCACCAGTACTGGACTCGCCAACATTAAGGTAGACATATGGATGAAAAGGAAATAGTGATGATGGACTTACGAGTGGTTTCACAGGTCGGCGCAACATCGAGGGCCGAAGGGCCTGCACTGCGCTGTAATGATCTATGTTATATAATGACAGGGAACACTATGAACAAAAATATACAACAAAGAGACAACTGTAAATAATGATAAACTAACCAGAATCCACTGAAAATAATGATATTCTAGACAGGGACCACTGTGAATAATGATATACTACCCAGGGACCAGTGTCAATAATGATATACTACACAGGAACCAGGGTAAATAATGATATACTACACAGGGACCAGTGTCAATAATGATATACTACACAGGGACCAGTGTCAATAATGATATACTACCCAGGGACCAGTGTCAATATTGATATACTGCACAGTGACCACGACAATAATGATGTACTGCCCAGGGACTAGTGTTAATCATGATATACTAAACTGTGACCACGTCAATAATGATGTACTGCCCAGGGACAAGTGTTAATAATTATATACTACCCAGGGATAACAGTAAATAATGATATTCTACCTAGGGACCATTGTAAATAATGATGCACGAAATCAGGGACCACTGTAAATAATGATATACTACCAGGGACCACTGTAAATAATGATATACTGCCAAGGGACCACTGTAAATAATGATATTCTACCCAGGGACCACTGTAAATAAAGATATTCTACCCAGGGACAACTGTAAATAATGATATATTACCAGGGACAACTGTAAATAAAGAAAGACTGCCCAGGGATCACTGTAAATAATGATATACTATCCAGGGACCATTGTAAATAATTATATATTCCCAGGGACCGCTGTAAATAATGTTATACTGCCCAGGGACCACAGTAAATAATGATGTACGAACACAGGGACCACTGCAAATAATGATATATTCCCAGGGACAACTTAAATAGTGATATACTGCCCACTGACCTCTGTATATATTGATGTACTGCCCACGGATCACTGTAAATAATGATATGCTACACAGGGACCACAGTAAATAATGATATACTGCCCAGGGACCGCTGTAAATAATGATATACTGCCCAGGGAACACTGTAAATAATGATATACTACCCAGGGCATACTGCAAATAATGATTTATTGCCCAGTGACCTCTGTACATAATGATATACTAACCAGTGACCACTGTAAATAATGATATACTACCCAGGAACCACAGTAAATAATGATATACTACCCAGGGCCCACTGTAATAATAATATTCTACCCAGTGACCACTGTAAATAATGACATACTACCCAGGGACCGCTGTAAATACTGATATATTAACCAGGGACCGCTGTAAATAATAACATACTGCCCAGGGACCACTGTAAATAATGATGTACTAACCAGGGATCACTGTAAATAATGATATACTGCCCAGGGACCACTGTAAATAATGATGTACTAACCAGGGATCACTGTAAATAATGATATACTGCCCAGGGACCGCTGTCAATAATAAAGGTATACTGCCCAGGGACCACAGTAAATAATGACATACTACCCAGGGACCACTGTATGTACTGATATATTAACCAAGGACCGCTGTAAATAATAATGTACTAACCAGGGACAACTGTAAATAATGATATACTGCCCAGAAGTCACTGTAAATAATGATATACTACCCAGGGACCACTGAATGACATACTACCCAGGGACCAATGTAAATACTGATATACTACCCAGGGCACACTATAAATAATGATATACTGCCCAGTGACCTCTGTACATAATGATATACCTACCAAGTGACCACTGTAAATAATGATATACTAGCCAGGGACCACTGTAAATATTATATACTACCCAGGGCCCACTGTAAGTAATGATATTCTACACAGAGACCGCTGTAAATAATGATATTCTAACCCTGTGACCACTGTAAATAATGATAAACTGCCCAGGGACCACTGTAAATGATGATATACTGCCCAGGGGCCACTGTAAATAATGATATACTGCCCAGGGACCACTGTAAATAATGATATTCTGCTCTGGGACCACTGTAAATAATGATATACTACACAGGGACCACTGTAAATAATGATACACTACCCAGGGAGCACTGTAAATCATGACATTCTACTCAGCGACCACTGTAAATAATGATATACTACCCAGGGACCACTGTAAATAATTATATACTACCCAGGGATCACTGTAAATAATGATATACTACGCAGGGACCACTGTAAATGATGACATTCTACCCAGTGACCACTGTAAATAATGATATACTAGCCAGGGACCACTGTAAATATTATATACTACCCAGGGCCCACTGTAAGTAATGATATTCTACACAGAGACCGCTGTAAATAATGATATTCTAACCCTGTGACCACTGTAAATAATGATAAACTGCCCAGGGACCACTGATTATGATGATATACTGCCCAGGGACCACTGTAAATAATGATATACTGCCCAGGGACCACTGTAAATAATGATATTCTGCCCTGGGACCACTGTAAATAATGATATACTACACAGGGACCACTGTAAATAATGATATACTACCCAGGAACCACAGTAAATAATGATATACTACCCAGGGCCCACTGTAAATAATAATATTCTACCCAGGGACCACTGTAAATAATGACATACTACCCAGGGACCGCTGTAAATACTGATATATTAACCAGGGACCGCTGTAAATAATGACATACTGCCCAGGGACCACTGTAAATAATGATGTACTAACCAGGGATCACTGTAAATAATGATATACTGCCCAGGGACCACTGTAAATAATGATGTACTAACCAGGGATCACTGTAAATAATGATATACTGCCCAGGGACCGCTGTCAATAATAAAGGTATACTGCCCAGGGACCACAGTAAATAATGACATACTACCCAGGGACCACTGTATGTACTGATATATTAACCATGGACCGCTGTAAATAATAATGTACTAACCAGGGACAACTGTAAATAATGATATACTACCCAGTGACCACTGTAAATAATGATATACTACCCAGGGACCACTGAATGACATACTACCCAGGGACCAATGTAAATACTGATATACTACCCAGGGCACACTATAAATAATGATATACTGCCCAGTGACCTCTGTACATAATGATATACCTACCCAGTGACCACTTGTAAATAATGATATAACTAGCCAGGGACCACTGTAAATATATATACTACCCAGGGCCCACTGTAAGTAATGATATTCTACACAGAGACCGCTGTAAATAATGATATTCTAACCCTGTGACACTGTAAATAATGATAAACTGCCCAGGGACCACTGTAAATGATGATATACTGCCCAGGGCCACTGGTAAATAATGATATACTGCCCAGGGACCACTGGTAATAATGATATTCTGCTCTGGGACCACTGTAAATAATGATATACTACATAGGAACCTCTGGAAATAATGATATACTTTCCCTCAACCATTGTAAATAATGACATGCTAACCAGCGAACACTGTTAATGATGATTCCTTCCCGAGGCCTCTGTATATAATGATATACTGCCCATAACCACTGTAAATAATATTATTATGTCCAGAGACCACGGTAAATAATGATATACTACCCAGAGACCACGGTAAATAATGATATACTACCCAGAGACCGCGGTAAATAATGATATTCTACCAAGTGACCACTGTAAATTTTGATGTACTACCGAGGCACATCAGAAAATAATGACAACCCAGGGACAATTGAAAATAGTGATATATTGCCCAGGGACAAGTGTAAATAATGACATTCTGGTCAGGGAACACTGTAAATAATGATATACTACCCAGAGACCACTGCAAATAACGCTATACAACCCAGTGATCACTGTAAATAATGATATACTGCCCAGGGACCACTGTAAATAATGATATATTGCCCAGGGACCACTGTAAATAATGATATACTACCCAGAGACCACTGCAAATAACGATATACAACCCAGTGATCACTGTAAATAATGATATACTGCCCAGTGACCACTGTAAATAATGATATCCTGCCCAGGGACCACTGTACATAATGATACATTTTCCTGGGACCACTGCAAATAATGATATTCTATCCCGGTACAGGTGTAAGTAATGATATACAACACAGGGACCACTTTCAATAATGATATACTACACGAGGACCACTGTAATTAATGACATACTGCCCAGGGACCACTGTAAATAATGACATACTGCCCAGGGACCAGTGTAAATAATGATATACTAACAGGGACCAATTTAAATAATGATATACTACCCAGGGACAACTGTAAATACTGATATACTGCTCAGGGACAACTGTAAATAAATAAATACTCTACAGAGACCACTGTCAATAATAATACCTAACCAAAATCACTGGTAAATAACGATATACTGCCCAGGGATCACTGTAAATAATGACATACTACCACGGGACAACTGGAAATAATGATGCACTAACCAAGGACCACTGTAAATAATGATATACTACCAGGGACTACTGTAAATAATGATATACTGCCCAGGGACCACTGTAAATAACGATATGCACTAACCAGGGACCACTGTAAATAATCATATATTCCCAAGGACAACTGTAAATAAAGATATACTGCCCAGGGACCACTGTAAATAATGATATACTATCCAGGGACCATTGTAAATAATGATATATTCCCAGGGACAACTGTAAATAATGATATTCTACACAGGGACCACTGTAAATAATGATATTCTACCCAGTGACCACTGTAAATAATGATAAACTACCCAGGTCCACTGTAAAGAATGATATTCAACCCAGGGATCGCTGTAAATAATGATATACTGCCCAGGGATCACTGTAAATAATGAAATACTGCCCAGGGACAACAGGAAATAATGATATACTGCCCAGGGACCACTGTAAATAATGATATTCTACGCAGGGACCACTGTGAATAATGATACACTGCCCAGTGACCGCTGTAAATAATGATATACTACCCAGGGACCACTGTAATAATGATATACTACCCAGGGCACAATGTATATACTGGTATACTGCCCAGTGACCTCAGTACATAATGATATACTACCCAGTGACCGCTGTAAATAATGATATACTGCACAGGGACCACTGTCAATAATGATATGCTGCCCAGGGGCCACTGTAACTAACGATTAACTACCCAGTGACCACTGTAAATAATGATATACTACACAGGGACCACTGTAAATACTGATATATTAACCAGGGACCGCTGTAAATAATGATGTACTAACCAGGGACCACTGTAAATAATGATATACTACCCAGGGACCACTGTAAATAATAATATACTACCCAGGGATCAGTGAAAATAATGATATACTACCAGGGACCACTGTAAATGATTACATTCTACCCAGTGACCACTGTCACAAATGATAATCTACCCAGTGACCTCTGTACATAGTGATATTCTACCCAGTGACCACAGTAAATAATTATTAAGTACCCAGTGACCACTGTAAATAATAACATACTACCCAGTGACCACTGTAAATAATGACATACTACCCAGGGACCACTGTAAATAATGATATACTACCCAGTGACCACTGTAAAAAATGTTGTACTAACCAGGGACCACTGTAAATAATGATATACTGCCCAGGGGCCACTGTAAATAATGGCATACTGCCCAGGGACCACTGTAAATCATGGTTTAAAGCCCAGGGACCACTGTGAATAATGATACACTGCCCTGGGACCGCTGTAAATAATGATATACTACCCAGGGCACAATGTAAATAATGGTATACTGTCCAGTAACCTCTGTACATAATGATATACTGCCCAGTGAACGCTGTAAATAATGATATACTGCCCAGGGGCCACTGTAAATAATGATATACTAGCCAGGGTCCACTGTAAATAATCATATACTGCCCAGGGACGGCTGAATGACATACTGCACAGCAACCAATGTAAAGGGTGACAAATGCCCAAAGACCACTGTAAATGATGAAATAATATCCAGTAGCCACTGTACCCAGGGACGACTGTAAATTATGACATTCTACCCAGTGATCACTGTAAATAATGATATTCTGCCCAGGGACGACTGTAGATGATGACATTCGACTCAGGGACAACTGTAAATAATGATATACTGCCCTGGGACAACTGTAAATAATGATATACTGCCCAGGGACCACTGTAAATTATGATATACTACACAGGGACCATTGCAAATAATGATATACTACACAGGGACCACTGTAAATAATGATATACTACCCAGGGACCACTGTAAATGATGATACACTACCCAGGGAGCAATGTAAATCATGACATTCTACTCAGCGACCACTGTAAATAATGATATACTACCCAGGGACCACTGTAAATAATAATATACTACCCAGGGATCACAGTAAATAATGATATACTACCCGGGGACCACTGTAAATGATGATATACTACCCAGTGACCACTGTAAATAATGATAATCTACCCAGTGACCTCTGTACATAATGCTATTCTACCCAGTGACCGCAGTAAATAATTATTAACTACCCAGTGACTACTGGAAATAATAATATACTACCCAGTGACCAATGTAAATAATGATATTCTACCCAGTGACCGCTGTAAATAATGATATACTACCCAGGGACCACAGTAAATAATGATATACTAACCAGTGACCGCTGTAAATAATGATGTACTAACCAGGGACCACTGTAAATATTGATATACTACCCAGTGCCCATTGTAAATAATGATATACAGCCCAGGGCCCACTGTAAATAGTGATATACTGCCCAGGGACCACTGTAAATAATGATATACAACCCACGGCCCACTGTAAATAGTGGTATACTGCACAGAGACCACTGTAAATAATGATATACTACCCGGCGACCACTGAAAATACTGATATATTAACCAGGGGTCGCTGTAAATAATGATGTACTAACCAGGGTCCACTGTAAATAATGATATTGTACAAAGGGGCCACTGTAAATGATGACATTCTACCCAGGGACCACTGTAAATAATGATATACTACCCGGGGACCACTGTTAATAATGATATACTACACAGTGATCACTGTAAATAATGATATACTACCCAGGGACCACTGCACATTATGACATTCTACCCAGGGACCACTGTAAATAATGATATACTACCCAGGGGCCACTGTAAATGATGACATTCTACCCAGGGACCACTGTAAATAATGATATACTACCCGGGTACCACTGTAAATAATGATATACTACCCAGTGATCACTGTAAATAATGATATACTACCCAGGGACCAGTGCAAATGATGTTATTCTACCCAGGGACCACTGTAAATAATGATATACTACCCAGGGACCCCTATAAATAATGATAGACTACCCAGGGTCCCCTGTAAATAATGATATTCTACCCAGGGAGTTGGGTAGTGTACCTTAGTTACAGTGGTCTCTGGGTAGAATATCATTATTTACATTTGCCCTGGGTAGTATATCATTATTTAAAGTCGTCCCTGGATAATATATCATAATTCACAATGATCCTTCGGCTGTAATTCATTATTTTCAGTGGTCTCTGGACACCATATCATTATTTATAGTGGTCCCTAGGTAGTACATATTTATTCACAGTGGTCCCTGGGTAGGCTATCTTTATTTACAGTTGTCTGTGGGCAGTATACATTATTTACAGTGGTCCCTGGGCAGTATTTGCTTCTTTACAGTGGTCCCTGGGTAGGATATCATTATTTACAGTCGTTCCTGGGTAGTATATCATTATTCACAGTGGTCCCTGGGTAGCATACCATTATTTACAGTGGCCCCTGGGCAGTATATCATTATTTACAGTAGTCCCTGTGTAGAATGTCATTATTTGCAGTAGTCCCTGGGCAGTATATCATTATTTACAGTAGTCCCTGGGTAGAATACCATTATTTACATTGGTCCCTGGGCAGTATATCTTTATTGACAGTTGTCCCTGAATAGTATATTCTAATTTACAGTGGTCCCAGGGATGAATATCATTATTTGTAGTGTTCCCTGGATAGTACTTCATCATTTACAGTGTTCCCGGGGTAGTATATCATTGTCTACGGTTGTCCCTGGGTAATATATCATAATTTACTGTGGTCCCTGTGTAGTATGTCATTATTTTCAGTGGGCCCTGTGTAATATATCATAATTTACAGTGGTCCCTGGATATAATATAATTATTTACAGTTGTCCCTGTGTAGAATATCATTATTTATAGTTTACCCTGGATAGCACATCATTATTGACAGTGGTCCCTCTGTAGTATATTCTAATTTACAGCGGTCCCTGGGATGAATATCATTATTTACAGTGGTCCCAGGGTAATATATCATTATTTACAGTGATCCTAGGGTAATATATCATTATATGCAGTGGTCTCAGGGAAGTATGTCACTTTACATAGGTCCCTGGGTAGTACATCACTATTTCCAATGGTCCCTGGGTAGTATATCAGTATTTACAGTGGTCCCTGGTTAGTATATTATTATTCACAGTGGTCCCTGGGCAGTATACCATTATTTACCGTGGTCCCTGGGCGGTATATCCTTATTTACAGTGGTCCCTGTGTACGATATCATTATTTACAATCGTCCCTGCGTAGTATATCATTATTCACAGTGGTCCCTGGGTAGTATACCATTATTTACAGTTGTCCCAGGGCAGTATATCATTATTTACATTGGTCCCTGGGCAGTATATCATTATTTACAGTTGTCCCTGGATAGTATATTCTAATATACAGTGGTCCCTGGGATGAATATTATTATTTATAGTGTTCCCTGGATAGTACTTCATCATTTACAGTGGTCCCGGTGTAATATATCATTGTCTACGGTTGTCCCTGGGTAATATATCATAATTTACTGTGGTCCCTGTGTAGTATGTCATTATTTACAGTGGGCCCTGTGTAGTATATCATTATGTACAGAGGTCCCATGGTAATATATCATAATTTACAGTGGTCCCTGTGTGGTATATCATTATTTACAGTGGTCACTGGATATAATATAATTATTTACAGTGGTCCCTGGGTAGAATATCATTATTTATAGTTTACCCTGGATAGTGCATCATTATTGACAGTGGTCCCTCTGTAGTATATTCTAACTTACAGTGGTCCCTGGGATGAATATCATTATTTACAGTGGTTCCAGGGTAATACATCATTATTTGCAGTGGTCCTAGTGTAATATATCATTATATTCAGTGGTCTCTGGGAAGTATGTCAATTTACATAGGTCCCTGGGTAGTACATCACTATTTACAATGGTCCCTGGGTAGTATATCAGTATTTACAACGGTACCAGGGTAGAATATCAATATTTACAGAGGTCACTGTGTATTATACCATTATTTACCTTGGACCAAGGATAGTATATAATTATTTACAGTGGTCCCTGGGTATTTTATCATTATTTACAGTGGTTCCTGGATAGTATATCATTATTTGTAGTGCTTCCTGCGCAGTATGTCATTAGTTACAGTGGTCACTGTGTGGTACATCATTATTTACAACGGCGCCAGGGTGTAATTTCATTATTTACAGAGGTCCCTGGGTAGTGTACCTTTATTTACAATGGTTCATGGGTAGCATGTCACTATTTACAGTGGTCCCTCGGTAATACATCATTATTTACGTTGGTCCCTGAGTAGTATATCATTTTTTACAGTGGTCTTTTAATGTTTAATTGTTATTTGCATTACGCCCTGTGTTGTATATCATTATTTTCGGAGGTCCCAGCGCAGTATATCATTATTCACAGTGGATGCAGGATAGTACATCATTATTCACAGTGAATGCAGGATAGTATATCGTTATTTACAGTGGATGCAGGATAGTATATCATTATTCACAGTGGATGCAGGATAGTATATCGTTATTCACAGTGGATGCAGGATAGTATATCATTATTCACAGTGGATGCGGGATAGTATATCGTTATTCACAGTGGATGCAGGATAGTATATCGTTATTTACAGTGGGTGCAGGATAGTATATCGTTATTCACAGTGGATGCAGGATAGTAGATCGTTATTTACAGTGGATGCAGGATAGCATATCGTTATTTACAGTGAATGCAGGATAGCATATCGTTATTTACAGTGGTTGCAGGATAGTATATCGTTATTCACAGTGGATGCAGGATAGTATATCATTATTCACAGTGGATGCGGGTTAGTATATCGTTATTCACAGTGGATGCGGGTTAGTATATCGTTATTCACAGTGGATGCAGGATAGTATATCGTTATTCACAGTGGATGCAGGATAGTATATCGTTATTTACAGTGGATGCAGGATAGTATATCGTTATTTACAGTGAATGCAGGATAGTATATCGTTATTTACAGTGGATGCAGGTGTTGCACGTTTTACTGTGGTTGTAAAACGCGTTTATTGGAGTGTATTAACACGCCTCCGTATTCGACGTGTGCTTAACACTACTAGGCTATGTTCTATGTATTTATTCAGCTCTGGAGTCGCCAGGTGCCGTATAGACACCGTCACAAGTATTCCAAGGTCAAGTTCAAAGTAATAAAGACGATACACCGATTAGTAAGGTTCAAACGATCAATATTTATTATACAGTTATAATAAATACTCATGCACACACTAAGCGACTAAGCTATAACTAAACTTAAGTGATCAGAATACTTATCTAACAGGAACAGGCAAGGTCAGAGAACGAGGCCTTCGTCTTGGTCTTGTACTGCAGCCTTCAGCAAGCGTTCTGGTACTAGGGGTCTAGTGGGCTTGGATCGCGTAGCGAGCGTTGAACTTACGGTTTCGGCGGCTGGTGCTCAACGGCTGGAGTCAGGAGTCAAGTTCAGGATCACAGGTAGCCGGAGCACAAAAAACAGACCGGGCTATGTGGGGAATTTACCTTTATACCCCTCTCTAATGTCCTTGCCCCCTTCTGGGCGGGCTCTACCTTTCGATACCGATTGGAGCGTTTCCAAACGGTTACCTTCGAAATCCTCCAATGCGAGGGCCTTCCTCGGTGTTGGAGGGTGGTTTCGATATTCGTTACTCTGGTGCCATCCTGTCTGCGTAACCAATTAAGTGTTACATTGAGATGGAAATGTTGCCATTGTTCGTGCCTGGATCTGGGCTGCCTCATCAGAATGCTAAGCGCTTTGCCATTAACACCTTTGGCTTGGAGATCTTGCACCTGGCCAGAAACTGGTTTGCTGCTTGCAAAATGCTAATTAGTTGGGAGCAGACTGTCTGCTCTCACTACACAGGCTTTTCCTTCTGTCTTCCATTTTACTTTGGCTCAGTGTCCATTTTGCGTGGCCAGCATGGCTACATTCCCTCCTTGTGATCCTCACAATCATAATATTGTGAAGGATCACCTATGTACGTTGCCTTCCTTGTGTTCTGACCTTTTGCCAGTTCCTGTTCTACTCTATCTTAGACTATGGGAAGAAGAAAATTTTTTTTAACTAACATCTCTACTTGGCCCTATGTCAAAGGGACATGCATTACTACAACTGGGAACCTCTACCTATCACTATTATCCTTAACCTTAACTTAAACATTTCATCACTCTAAAACCTTAATCATTCACACCACAACATCACACTTCCCAACTCGGCAGTCGAGTATGGAACAATATAATACATGGCTGAACTTTTTATTTACAGAGTGTTGTAATCAGTGAGGGGTTGAGGGGTTTGGTGGAATCCGAAGATGGGGGATTGAACTCTATAGATGGGTGAGGTGCTGGAACGAGAGGCTCTCCTCTTCAATTTCCTCAACCTGAGGGTCTGTACTAGTATGATGAGGATCGCGATCACCAACAGTGATTCGATTATATAGGACATGGAGTACCACGTCATGAATTTAGTGCACCAGGTCTGAACCTCGCTGATCAGAGCTGAGCACTGGGGGTTTGCTGTAATTGAAACATTTACGGTGGGGGTTGTGGGGGAAACGTGTCTTGTTTCCACACATATACACATAACATTTAAAAACAATAGGTGGGCTTCCATCATTTTGCTGTTCTTCTTCTTTCTCTTCCTTCTTCCTCCGGTATTGACAATCCTGGCTTCGACCTCTGTCTCGTCCTTTGAAACCTTTGGGATCAAGCACAGTATCTGTCAATACACAGTTTAAGACCTTTACTTGTTAGTGCATCTGTCTTTCAAATCCCAATTGACCCTTTAAAATGACTGGCTAAGTCACACCCTGTGACTCCCCTCATTTTTTTTTTCAAAAAGCGAATTTAAAGACGAGCATACACCTAACAATCCTTCCTTCTGCGAGCCGTCTCGCAGGCTTTGCTAGTTTACCATCCGAATGTTCCTGGATGTAAATAGCATGTGGGATGGCGGCCTAAGGGCTGCCTAACGAAAAATGAAAACAACTTGGAAATGAAAGGTCGAATGGGTTGCGTATGGGCCGCTACGGGTACGAGTTGGATGGAATCCCCGGGTAGGGTGTGCTGTGCCATACCCGAGCTTGGCTGACCAAGTGTGGTTCTCAGACAGGGCGGGTCCTCAGTGCCGTTTGTCCACTGCCTGAGTAACCTGGAAAGAAAAACGGGTATGAATGTATTTACCGTGACTTGCAGCCTCTATTCACCGAATAGAGGGGCACCTAAAAACCAAGGGAGCCAAGATGCTCCAACTGAGGACATCACTGAAGTTCTCAGAGATATCTGCGGACAAACTATTTGGCGGGTGGCCTTACAACTTTGGAAAAGATCTCCAATCAAACCGAAGTTCTCAAAGGTATCTGCGGACAAACGAACGGGTGTGTGAGGTGGTCACAATCTTTTCAGCTGAAAATAAGATGTCCATCCTCCAACTGAAACATTTACATTCCTGAAACAAACAAACATAAAACGAAGACAAACATACGTGCAGGTTCCATCAGAAAGGACATCGTTTCCCTCAAACGATTCCTATTTTACATCATCTGGACACCTCACTTTTCCTCAGTCTCTGTGAACAGGGTCACAAAGGGGTTGCCGTGTCGGGATTCAGACACCGTGTCGTCCTGCTCTCCCGGATCCCACACCCTTGTGTGGATCAGGCATGCTAGTTTAGAATTGTGTGACCGGGGGTCACTCTCATCGTTACGGACAAGTCGGTAGGAATTGTCCCTGTGCCATAGTGTTGTGTCAAGTGTGTTGTCGGGGTAGTCGGGGTCGGGGGGTGGTTCTGGGTATTTGAGGTAGGTGACTTCCATGGGGTCACTGGAGTCGGGGTCGTAGTTGGTGCAGTGTGGGCTGTATGGCTGTGTGCTGTCGCTGTCTTCAGAGTCAGTGTCAGTCCTGCTGTCTCTGCTGTGGCAGCTTGTGGGCGTGTCGGGGCGTGGTCTGTTGTGGTCTGTGGGCGGAGTCGTGGTCGAGTCCGTTGATGAAGTGGTCTGTGAGGGGGATGGTGGAAAAGTGTCTCTAGTGGGCGGGGTGAAGTGTTCTGCTGCATCTAGCAGTACATGATGAGCATGGTTAGACTGTGTTCCATATGCCTTTAACTGGTTGATATGGAACCACGCGGTCTTCCCATTAGGATATTTTATCCTGTAAACGGAGGGGCTAATTTTGTCCGAAATTGAGTATGGGCCGGAATATTTTGGAGCCAAAAAACTGCTGGGGATATAAACAGATAACATTACCTGTTGCCCAACCTGGAATTCTGTGGGGTGAACAGTCTTGTCAAAGCACGCAGTGCTTTGCTGACGTCGTTTGCCTAGTCGAACTGCGGCTGCGAGCTGTGCAGACCTCACAGTCTCAACCAAGTCTTTAACCGTCTTTTCGTGTGTGAGGGCCGTCACTTCGGGGCTTGTCATGTCCAGTCCTAAAAGGAATTCTGTACCTTTCATAGGGCGTCCGGTCATGAGTTCGTGTGGTGTGTAACCTGTGGAAGTGGAGACAGTGTTCCTTATGAACATGAGTGCAAATGGGAGCACTGAATCCCATGTGGAGTTATTCTCCTGAACCATTTTTCTAAGGGTAGTTTTTAGAGTCCGATTCATGCGCTCCACAATCCCGCTGGACTGTGGATGATACGCAATGTGGAAGTTTTGTTTTATCCCAAATATTGTCAGGACGTTCTTCATGACCCGTCCTGTGAAGTGAGATCCCTGGTCCGAATCGATACTTCGGGGTAAACCCCATCTCGTGAAGATGTGGTGGGTCAGGATCTTTGCAGCTGTCTGAGCTGTGTTTGTTCTAGAGGGGAATGCCTCTACCCATTTGGCAAAGGTGTCGATGACCACCAGAACGTATTTATAGCCATTCCTGCAAGGGGGCAATGGTCCTATGAAATCGATCTGGAGGTTTGTCCAGGGGCCGTTTACTGGGCGAGTATGCCGAAGTTGTGCTTTCTTAGAATACCTCTCCGGGTTATTCTGAGCACAAATCAGGCAATTCTCTATGTAATGTGTGACATCAGTCCTGAGATTAGGCCACCAACAGAGTTGCCTGAGGTGCCTCGTTGTTGCATCAATTCCCTGATGCCCGTGTCCGTCATGGAACAAGGCAATCATCTGATTCCTGTCCTGCTTCGGGACCACATAAAGTTGGTCCTTAATGATCACACCCTCATGTGTGGTCAGTGCGTGTTTGAAGTGCTCGTACGCAGGCACAAAGTTTCCTTTGAAAACCTCCCTGAGGTCTCCATCCTGTTTCTGTGCTGCTACGAGATCTTTAATATCTGTCTGTGAGATTTGGACTGCGCTCACAGGGGCGCTAGCTGGTGCGCTAGCTGGGGGGGTCCATAAGTGTCCTCGCCTGGAACCTGCCTTAGCCAATGCGTCGGCTTTTACATTCCCAGGGGGGATGACCTATGGTGACTTCTTACTTTTATTATTCCGAAGGTCCTGTCCTTCGCTTTTTCTAGAATATGCTGGAGTAGAGGGGCTGATGGAAGGGGTTTACCGTCTGCGGATACAAAACCTCTTGTCCTCCACAGGGGCAAAAAATATGTTAAGCTATTGCAGACATATAAGCTGTCTGAATATATGTCTGCTGGGCTGGGGAAAGAATCGGGGTGGTCCACTATATACGCTATGGCCGCGAGCTCTGCTGCCTGCGCGCCTAAGTGACCAGGTAATTTTAACGCTATTTCTTCGAGAGCGCGCCCCTGCGCATCCTCGACGTAGATGCCGCATCCAGTGATACGCTCACCGTTCAAAACTGTGGATGAACCATCCACGTAAATCTTGAGGGGTCCACACGTGTCTGTGTGTGGGGTGCCTTGTGCTGGGTTTCCTAGCTTCCTGGGGGGTGTTTTTGCTATGAAGGGGCCTGTGTTATGCAGGGGAGCTACAATTTCACAGTCATGGGGCTGTCCGGGGTATTGGAGGTTGTCTGCTAAATATGTGTGTGTGCGTGTCCGTTTTACAGTAATGTCCCGTCCCTGTAAAAGTAGGGTCCACCTAGCTGCCCTAATCTGGCTAACTGAACCGTCCTTCAGTCGACCGTCTAGTAGTAGCTGTGTGGGTGTGTGTTCGGTTAGAATGGTGATGGGGTTAAGTCCGGTTATGTATGAAAAGTACTGTACTGCCCAGAAGACAGCAAGGAGGTGCCTCTCACAGGCAGAAAATCCTTGTTCAACCGGGTCTAACAGTCGGGAGGCATAAGCCACTGGTCTTAGCTGCTCGTGCCGTTCCTGAAGCAACACGGCCGAGAGGGTCAGATCGGTGCTCGCTACCTCGATTGCGAAAGGGGAGTGTGGGTCTGGGACTAGCAGCGCGGGTGCTGCGCTAAGGGCTCGTTTTAACTCCTCCACAGCCTCTGTATGCTGCGGAAGCCATTCCCAGGGGGCTCCTTTCTTAAGGAGGTCTGAAAGTGGGGCGGCTTTTGTCGCGAATCCGTCGATGTGGTTCCGACAATAACCAACCAGTCCTAAAAACGACCGGAGGGCTGATACATTTTGGGGAAGGGGCAATTTGACAATCGAATCAATTCTTTTGAATTCGATCTCGCGTTTGCCGTGTGTGATGACTGTTCCCAAATACATCACTTTACTTTCCAATATCTGGGCCTTTCTGGGGTTAACTTTACATCCAATGGAAGTCAACAATTCCAGGAGTTCGGCCAGAAGCGAAATGTGCTCTGCCTTTGTGTCTGTCTGCAGTAGTAGGTCGTCCACATACTGTACCAGACATTCGGGGCGGGAAAATTTTTCTAGTCCACTTGCCAGCTGTCGGTGGAAAATGGAGGGGGAATTGTGGAATCCCTGTGGGAGGCATGTCCACGTATACTGCTGAGTTTTAAAAGTGAATGCAAATTTGTATTGGCACGCTTTTGCCAATGGTATGGACCAGAATCCGTTACTGATATCCAATACCGTGAAGTACTTGGCGTTGAGACCCTGCTTGAGCATGGTCTCGGGACTAGTAGCTACCGTTGGGGCTACTGCGGGGGTGACTTTATTGAGTTCCCGATAATCAATGGTCAGACGCCATGATCCATCGGGCTTCCTCACTGGCCAAATAGGGGCATTGTTGGTGGAGGCTACCGTTCTAAGTACACCTTGGTCCAACAAGCTACCTATAACTTTTTCTATTTCCACCTCTGCTTCAAGGGGAAATCTGTATTGCTTTTGCGGTCGGGGGTCCTGTCCGGTAACATGAACTTGTCCAGTCATTCTGCCACAGTCATGACGGTGACTTGCAAATGCTGTCCTGTGTTTGTTCAGTAATGCTTTAATTTGTCTGTCTGTGTGGAGTGTAGTCAGGTCAAATGAGTACTCTCCCACTGCGCTAATCCGATTAGCGTAGTCTCCTACTATGAGGGTGGCTGGTGCTCTGTCTGATCTAGCCATTCGCCAGACACACTGGTTCACTGGGTCGAACGACAAGCTATGAGCGTTCATAAAATCTATCCCCAGGATGTGTTCTGCTGTCCGGGGAAGATTTACTAAAACTACGGGGTGTCTTGTGGAAATGTTCCCTAGCTGGATTGCTACGGGTGCCGTAATATGTCCCTGCTGCGAGTGTCCGGTGAACCCGCTAAGTGCAATGGTGGATGTGGTCGGCCACGTGTCTGAGTGTGCCGTGGTTGTGGAGTTAATGGTGGTGCGGGATCCTCCTGTGTCCCAGAGTAACTCTATGGGCTTCCCTTTTACTCTTGCTGTGACTACGGGTCTCCCTGATGAGTCCCATAGTGTATCACAGACCCAAGTGGGGGAGCCCGAACACCGTCAGTTCGTCTCGTCCACATTGGTGGGTCCTGACTGTACTGTAACATTATGGATGGGTTTTGCCTTACTGCGGTTCAGAGTGCCTGTTTGCTGGCCTCTCTGTGATCGCTGGGGTGCTTGGCACTCTTTAGCCCAATGCCCTAACTGTCCACAGTTATAGCATTCCTGTCCTTTCTGTTGTGGACTGCTTTTCCCTTCGTTTACCCATGCGGGCTTCTGGTGCTCTCTGACTGCTTGGATATCTGCAGCAGCCTGAGCCTCTTCTGGGGATCTAACTTTGCCTTTTCCCTGAAGCGATTGCTCCCAAGCGCGGGACAACCTTTTCAGGACCCATTTCTCATTATGGGCCTCTTCTGAGGGGTCATAGCTGTTGCAAGCGCT
Source organism: Scyliorhinus canicula (assembly GCF_902713615.1). Taxonomy (NCBI): domain Eukaryota; kingdom Metazoa; phylum Chordata; class Chondrichthyes; order Carcharhiniformes; family Scyliorhinidae; genus Scyliorhinus; species Scyliorhinus canicula. The sequence continues at coordinate 234,394 of NW_024055697.1, forward strand.
CTGTCCTGCTTCTGTTGCGTGGGAGATTAATGTGCGCGTCCATTTAACCATGTTTTCGCGGGTTAAATGCGCTCTATCTAATTGTCCAAAAACTGCGCTGAAATGAATCCACAGCCTTCCTGCGAATGCTGTGGGGTGTTCGGATCTTTTCTGTCGGCATTTGTTTAATCCTTCTACTGGGTCACCTCTATTGTACCCTATGGCATCTAAAATGGCGGTGTGCATTTCCTCTAGGCTGCCTCCTGCCACGTTCTGTGGGTCGGGGAGGGCTGCTACTACACTCTGGTCTAAACTCAGCACGGTGAGCTTAACCTGCTCTCTCTCATCCAGGCCGTACATGGTAGCCTGCTGTTTAACTTTTGCGAAAAATTGGTGGGGGTCTGCGGTGGGGAGGAACGGAGTGATCTTTTCACACGCGTCCCTTAGCTGGGTTACTGTTAAAGGGGTGGTGTAAGTTATGTCTGGGGCGCCTTCTGATTCGGCTTTCCTCTGCGTGGTTACGGGATTCATGGGTGCGGTTATGGTCTGAGCTGTGGGGGGTTGGGGTGCCTGTCGTTTCTGCTGTGCTGCTGACGCACATGTTCCCTGAACATATCGCTGTGCTGTTTCACTTAGTTCCTGCCAATCTGGGGCATTTTCTCCATCTAACTGGGTTCCAAAGGTGCTTTGGAACCCATTCTGCACCGAAAGCAGAGATTGCAGTTCCGCAATCTGTTTCCTGCATTTCGCGTGGTCAACTGTGCTTTGTCTGTGTTCGGTCGTTGCAGCATGGAGTGCTCTCAAAGCTGCTTTGAGATCAGAACATTGCCTCTGCAATGCCTCCACCTGCTTTTCTGATTCCTGTCTTATCAGAACGGCACGTTGCACGTCCTGATAGGCTTTCTCATACTGGGTCTGGGAACTGCTCAGATGAGCTAGACAAGACTGGTGAGCCCTCTTGGCATCATCCACCTCTCTATCCTTCTCTGCCAACTTCCCTTTTAGATCCAAATTTTCCTTCTCGATGTCCCTGACATCGACCTTACTCATCCTATTCCTCTCTTCTAAATCTGTCCGGAGCGTCCTGATGACCTCCTCTGCGCCTCGCAACTGTGCCAAGCAGGACACAATCGCCATCGGCTTGCGTGCTTTACTTAGGTTCTTTTTGTGTATTTGAGAGAGGTTCTCCCACCAAGTATGACCTATACTCCCGGGACCTGTCTCCTCATTTGCACAAAACTCTTTCCAAAGGGGCCATCCCTTTCCTTGCAGATACTTGCGGAGTTCCAGCTCCCACGTGGGACACTGGCCTACCCTGCTACTGCTGCTGGTCGCTGCGACCACAAACCTTTCTGGGTCCATCAGACGTTCCATTGCCTGCATGGCCATTTCCTCTGACTCTCTTTTTAAATTTGGAACAGGGGGTGCTGGGGTTGTGTCTCACGAAACGGGTACGGCTTATGCTATGTTCCGTTCACAAAACTACCGAAAGTTTGTCGCAACAAAAAGCGTTCAGTTTTACCTTACAGCCCTGTTAGTACGCATGCACTAAACACACTTCCGAATTACGCTCATTATTTTGAACACCTTGAATACTTGTGATTTCTTTCTTTCTCTGTAATTTGGAGTTCCAATTCAAATTTCAGGGTCCTGGACGGTGTGGGGTTTCCACTTACAACCGTGTCCCGGCTGAGTCGCCACTAAATGTTGCACGTTTTACTGTGGTTGTAAAACGCGTTTATTGGAGTGTATTAACACGCCTCCGTATTCGACGTGTGCTTAACACTACTAGGCTCTGTTCTATGTATTTATTCAGCTCTGGAGTCGCCAGGTGCCGTATAGACACCGTCACAAGTATTCCAAGGTCAAGTTCAAAGTAATAAAGACGATACACCGATTAGTAAGGTTCAAACGATCAATATTTATTATACAGTTATAATAAATACTCATGCACACACTAAGCGACTAAGCTATAACTAAACTTAAGTGATCAGAATACTTATCTAACAGGAACAGGCAAGGTCAGAGAACGAGACCTTCGTCCTGGTCTTGTACTGCAGCCTTCAGCAAGCGTTCTGGTACTGGGGGTCTAGTGGGCTTGGATCGCGTAGCGAGCGTTGAACTTACGGTTTCGGCGGCTGGTGCTCAACGGCTGGAGTCAGGAGTCAAGTTCAGGATCACAGGTAGCCGGAGCACAAAAAACAGACCGGGCTATGTGGGGAATTTACCTTTATACCCCTCTCTAATGTCCTTGCCCCCTTCTGGGCGGGCTCTACCTTTCGGTACCGATTGGAGCGTTTCCAAACGGTTACCTTCGAAATCCTCCAATGCGAGGGCCTTCCTCGGTGTTGGGGGGGGGGGGGTGGTTTCGATATTCGTTACTCTGGTGCCATCCTGTCTGCGTAACCAATTAAGTGTTACATTGAGATGGAAATGTTGCCATTGTTCGTGCCTGGATCTGGGCTGCCTCATCAGAATGCTAAGCGCTTTGCCATTAACACCTTTGGCTTGGAGATCTTGCACCTGGCCAGAAACTTGTTTGCTGCTTGCAAAATGCTAATTAGTTGGGAGCAGACTGTCTGCTCTCACTACACAGGCTTTTCCTTCTGTCTTCCATTTTACTTTGGCTCAGTGTCCATTTTGCGTGGCCAGCATGGCTACACAGGATAGTGTATCGTTATTTACAGTGGATGCAGGATAGTATATCGTTATTTACAGTGGATGCAGGATAGTATATCGTGATTTACAGTGGATGCAGGATAGTATATAGTTATTTACAGTGGAGGCAGGATAGTATATCATTATTCACAGTGGATGCAGGATAGTATATCGTTATTTACAGTGGTCGCATTGCAGTACATCGTTACTTATAGTGGTTCCTTGGTACTATTTCATTATTTACAGTGGTCCCTGGGTGGTAATTCATTTGTTTGGATCAGTAATTGGCTAGCTGAAAGAAGACGGTGGTTGATGGCAAATGTTCATCCTGGAGTTCAGTTACTAGTGGTGTACCGCAAGGATGTTTTGGGGCCATTGCTGCTTGTCATTTTTATAAATGACCTGGAAGAGGGTGCAGAAGGATGGGTTAGTAAATTTGCAAATGAAACGAAGTTCGGTGGAGTTTTGGATAGTGCTGAAGGATGTTATAGGTTACAGAGGGACACAGATAAGTTGCAGAGCTGGGCTGAGAGGTGGCAGATGGAGTTCAATGCGGAAAAGTGTGAGGTGATTCACTTTGGAAGGAGTAACAGGAATGCAGAGTACCTGGCTAATGGAAAGATTATTGGTAGTGTAGATTAACAGAAAGATCTCGGCATCCAGGTACATAAATCCCTGAAAGTTGCCACCCAGGTTAATAGGGCTGTTAAGAAGGCATATGGTGTGCTAGCCTTTATCAGCAGGGGGATTGAGTTTCGGAGCCACGAGGTCATGCTGCAGCTGTACATAACTCTGGTGCAGCCGCTCCTGGAGTACTGCGTGCAGTTCTGGTCACCACATTATAGGAAGGATGTGGAAGTTTTGGAACGTGTTCAGAGGAGATTTACTCGGATGTTGCCTGGTATGGAGGGAAGGTCTTACAAGGAAAGGCTCAGGGACATGAGGTTGTTTTCGTTAGAGAGGAGAAAGCTGAGGTGACTTAATAGAGACATATAAGATAGTCAGAGGGTTAGATAGGGCGAACAAGTGAGAGTCTTTTTCATCGGAAGCTGATGACCAACACGAGGGGACATAGCTTTAAATTGAGGGGTGATAGATATAGGACAGATGTCAGAGGCAGTTTCTTTACTCAGAGAGTAGTAGTGGTGTGGAACGCCCTGCCTGCAACAGTAGTAGACACGCCAAATTTAAGGGGGTTTTAAGTGGTCACTGGATAGACATATGGATTAAAATGGAAGAGTGTAGGTCAGATAGGCTTCAGATGGTTTTACGGGTCGACGCAACTCGAGGGCTGAAGGGCCCGTAGTGCACTGTAATGTTCTATGTTCATTATTTACAGCGGTCCTTCGGTGGTATTTCATTATTTACAGTGGTCCCTGGGTGGTATTTCTCTATTTACAATTGTCTCTGGGCAGTATGTCATTATTTACAGTGGTCCCTGGGCAGTATATCTGATTTTCAGTGGTACCTGGGTAGTATATCATATTTACAGTGGTCCCTGGGCAGTATATCATTATTGACAGTGGGCCCAGGGTAGTATATCATTATTTACAGTGGTCCCTGGGCAGTATGTCATTATTTACAGTGGCCCTGGGCAGTATGTCATTATTTACAGTGGTCCTGGGCAGTATGTCATTATTTACAGCGTTACCTGGGTAGTATATCATTATTTACAGTGGTCCAGAGTCTGTATATCATTATTTACAGTGGCCCTTGTCAGTAAGTCATTATTTGCAGTGGTCGGTGGATTGTATATCGTTATTTACAATATAGCCTGTTACTGGGAGGTAGCCATACTCAAGGTGCCGGCAAGAGGAGCTAAACGCAAATATCACACAACCAATTATTATTATTTGTGCAACATCGATAGAAAATACGAAATTAGTTTTCAGTCCATTAAACACAGCAAATAACTAAAAATATTTCATTGCATCTTTCTCTGTGATTGTAAAAGGATTGTTCATTGCAATAATCACAGTAGGTTTCTAATTATTGTTCAGACCATAATCATATTAAGATGATTATTCCGTGGAATAGAATCTGTAAGTGCTTTTTTTAAAAATAAATTTTGAGTACCGTATTCTTTTTCTCCAATTAAGGGGCAATTTAACGTGGCCAATCCACCTGCCCTGCACATCTTTGCGTTGTGGGGGTGAAACCCACTCAAACACAGGGTGAATGTGCAAACTCCACAGGGACAGTGACCCAGAGACGGGATCGAACCTGGGACCTGGGCGCCGTGAGACTGCAGTGCTAACTACTGCACCACTGTGCTGCCCCTAGAATCTGTCATTCCTGATCACAAAACAATAACATCAATTAAAATGCATTTGTTCAGCTCACAATCACAATCAATGGGATTCTCCCTCGGCAGCATCCTCCAATCCCGCCGGCAGCGCTCCCATGTCCGCGGGTTTCCCGATGGGGTGGGGTGGTCACAATGGGAAACCTCATTGACCGACTGCAGGAACGGAGAATCCCGTTGTGGCGGGGGTGAGCAGTGCCGGATAATGGGGCTGGCGGGACGGAGAACCGGATACAGGACATTAAAACGATGATCATTTTCCAAGAGAATTATCATGACAAGATAATCGATCTCTAACGAGATGTATAAATATGTTAACTTCCCACAATAATATGTATTTAGAAATATTTTCCATTTCAATGATACCAGCAATTATATCTCAGGAGTTAATTCCATTAATCATAGTTGTGCCATGACTGAATAGAGTGAGAATTCTCTCTGCCTGTTTCTACCAATGAAAACTGAGCAAATGGGGCAGCACGGTAGCATAGTGGTTACCACTATGACTTCACAGCGCCATGGTCCCAGGTTTGATTCCCGCTTGGGTCACTGTCTGTGCCGAGTCTGTACGTTCACCCCTTGTCTGCATGGGTTTCCTCCGCGTGCTCTGATTTCCTGCCACAGGTGCCGAAAGTTGTGTTGTTAGGTGAATTGGACATTCTAAAATCTCCCTCTGTGTACCCGAACAGGCGCCGGAGTGTGGCGACTAGGGGCTTTTCACAGTAACTTGATTGCAGTGTTAATGTAAGACTACTTGTGACTGTAAAGATTATTATTAGTGGTAGTAGTAGTAAAGATTATTATTAGATCAATATTTGAACACATGATGCCTTTTCGTCCGCAGTCTGGCCCAGAAGGTGTGGGATTTCCTCCTCCAGTCTCTCAGTCCCATTACCTCGTGTTCATTGTTCAAGACAATCACTTGTAACATATATTATTGATTGCGATTTTGGACTGCTGACTCAGCAATACCTGATTTAAACGGTTATAACAAAGAACAAAGGACAAGTAAATGTGCAACATAGATGTTGGCCCTTCGGCCCTCAATCCTGTGCTGAACATGCTGCCCATCGAACCTATAATCTTCTGCACTTCTGTGGTCCGTATCGCTGTATTCCCATTCTACTCATGTACTGCTCATGCAATTAAGGTTCTATACAACTGCAGCAACTGATTCAATAAATGGGTAGAGGAGTAACTAAACCTGAGAGCAGGGATTAGAATTTAACATTTAATTTTACAGCAAAAATCCAGCACCAGGAAAATATAGTTAATTGTAACTTAATCTGAAAACAATTTGTGTGATTGTTTTGAATGAACTAACTAGTGCATACATGTCACTCAGCGGGGTGCAGTGTTCTAACTGTGAGATGTGGGAGAACCGTGTCGCTTCCAGTTTTCCGGTCAACTACATCTGCAGCAGGTGTATCCAATGGCAGCTCCTCACAGACTGCGTGGTTCAATTGGAGCAGCAATTGGATGCACTTTGAAGCATGCAGGTGGCGGAAGGCATCATAGATAGACGTGGTCACACCTAAGATGCAGACAGATAGTTGGCTGGATGACTGCTGGAAAGGGCAGGCAGTCAGCGCTGGAATCCCCTGTGGCTGTCCCTTTCTCCAATAGGTATACTGTGATGGATACAGTTGGGGGGCAGCCTCTCAGGGACAACCAACAGCAGCCAGAACAGTGGCACCAGAACTGGCTCTGTTGCTGAGCAGGGAGGGCAAAGTTCAGGAAAGCGATAGTTAGAGCGACTCTCGCCTGGGGCACAGATAGGCGCTTCTGTGTACAGGAAAGAGACTCCAGGTCGGTATGTTGCCTCCCTGGTGTCATGGTAAACGATGTTTCTGAACGAATATAGGACCCCCTGAAGGGGGAGAGTGAACTTCCATAGGTCTGAGTTCACAAAAGTACTAACGAAATCGGCAGGAAGAGTGATGAGGCCCTGCAGAAGGAGTTCAGGGAGTGAGACAGTCAGCTCAAAAGCAGGACTGCTAGGGTTGTAATCTCAGGATTACTCCCTGTGCCACGTGACAGGCTAGAAATAAGAGGATAGTGTAGCTAAGCACGTGGCCAAACAGGTGGTGGAGGAAGGAGGATTTCAGATTTCTGGGCCATCGGGATATCTTCCGGGACGGGTGGGACCTGGACAAGAAGGGAGGCATTTAAACTGGAGGGGCATCACTATCCTGGCTGGGAGGTCTGTTAGTGTCACCCGGGAGAATTAAATCTAATATGAAAGGGGGCAGGAATCTGAGCGGTAACTTAGAATCTGTAACAACAGACGGGTAAATAGAGAACACAAATACGTGAACAATATGACCAAAAGGCGGAGCAAATAAATGACAAGAGTGAGAAGGGAGGTGCTCACTGCAGGATTGAGCGTGATGTACATAAGCTGGATGTACATAAATGTGCACAGTATACGGAACAAGGTAAAATTGCATTTTGCGCACATTGATATTGGCTGGTATGATGTGATGGGCATCACAGAGTTCAAATGGATCGAATGGTTTCACCTGAGGAAGGAGCAGTGCTCGGTAAGCTAGTGTTTGAAACAGACATGTTGGAATTTAACCTGGTGTTGTAAGACTTCTAACTGATTTGGAACTGAATCACTGAATGGTCACAGTTACAGAGGCAGCTACACCCCAGAGTGCAGTGGACCCACCCAGAGAAACACACTGACAATTGGAACTGAATCACTGAATGGTCACAGTTACAGAGACAGCAACACCCCAGAGTGCAGTGGACCCACCCAGAGAAACACTCTGACAATTGGAACTGAATCACTGAATGGTCACAGAAACAGAGACAGCTACATCCCAGGGTTCAATGGACCCACCCAGAGAAACACACTGACAATTGTAACTGAGTCACTGAATGGTCACAGTTACAGAGGCAGCTACACCCAAGAGTGCAGTGGACCCACCCAGAGAAACACACTGGCAATTGGAACTGAATCATGAATGTTCACAGTTACAGAGGCAGCTACACCCCAGAGTGCAGTGGACCCACCCAGAGAAACACACTGACAATTGGAACTGAATCACTGAATGGTAACAGTTACAGAGGCAGCTACACCCCAGAGTGCAGTGGACCCACCCAGAGAAACACACTGACAATTGGAACTGAATCACTGAATGATCACAGTTACAGAGGCAGCTATACCCCAGAGTGCAGTGGGACCACCCAGAGAAACACACTGATAATTGGAACTGAATCACTGAATGGACACAGATACAGAGGCAGCTGCACCCCAGAATGAAGTGGAACTACACAGAGAAACACACTGACAATTGGAACTGAATCACTGAATGGTCAAAGTTACAGAGACAGCTACACCCCAGAGTGCAGTGTACCCACCCAGAGAAACACACTGACAATTGGAACTCAATCACTGAATGGTCACAGTTACAGAGACTGCTACACTCCAGAGTTCATTGGACCCACCCAGAGAAACACTGACAATTGGAACTGAATCATTGAAAGATCACAGTTGAGTGACGGCTATCACTGAAACAATCTGAGATCTGGAGATGCCACTGATGGTGTTTGGATGGACAGCATCCTTTCTGTTATTGTCAGTTGATTAATGTGATCAACACACTCACTCAAAAAACGTATTTTATTTCACTGATCCCAAACAGGCATCATCTGTTTGTTCATATCTTTAAAACAATATGTTAAACGATGTCACAACCTCAATACCCGTGAGCTGGTTCCTCAGTGTATAAATTAATGGATTTGGGGATATATAACCTCAGAGTTCAGGACCGAGAGACTGCCAGATGTACTAAGGGAACATCACTTCACACTGAAAATGCAGCTTCCAATTTTTGTCGCTGAGAAAATATTCTACGCAATCCTTGCTATTGTTGGTGTCCCTGGTAAGTGACTGTCACCATTGAAGTTGTATAAACCTGTCGGTTAGCAGCTCCCTGATTTTTAACTGACTAAAAATATTTAATGTGAATCTCGTGCTCACTGTTATACAGTGACATGATCAACGACATAATTCACTTAAGTCAAATGTATTTAAACCTGTCTATGATTGGAATCCCTTTCATCAACTGAAAATAATCCTCTGTTGAAAAGTCAGAGGATCTCTGATCAGTGAAAATTTATTTTGAGTGGCATCGTGTACAATGTTACATTATATCTCAGTGAAGGCAATCTCTGTGAAGGGAGTTTTAGTGGGAGTAAGAATGAAATCGCACTGAGTGTGGGTCACTAACCAGAGTGGAATATCTTACAGCGGTGAATAAGGATTACTGGAAGTATATGTCAGTGTCGAATTGTACTGAGTGTGGGTCACTAACCAGAGTGGAATATCTGACAGCGGTGAATAAGGATTACTGGGAGTATCTGTCAGTGTAGAATTGTACTGATTGTGGGTCACTAACCAAAGTGGAATATCTGACAGCGGGAACAAGGATTACTGGAAGTATATGCCAGTGTAGAATTGTACTGAGTGTGGGTCACTAACCAGAGTGGAATATCTGACAGCGGTGAACAAGCATTACTGGAAGTATCTATCAGTGCAGAATTGTACTGAGTGTGGGTCTCTCACCAGAGTGGGATATCTGATCTAATTTCCCATGTTTTACAGGGTTATCTGTCCGAATAGAATTGCATTGTGTGTGTGTCTGGAGCTCGATTGAATTAAAGTGGTTCTATTTTTCAATACTAAACTTCATTGGTGAGCGAACGCTCAATTTTCAAGAACTCTTTCTCCGTCTTTAACATTTGGGTTACATTGAAAACAGGAAGAGTTTGGCAGTGCTTTCAAGATGTTTGATATTCATTTTGTGAAGTCATGATGTGGAGATGCCGGCGTTGGACTTGGGTGAGCACAGTAAGAATTCTTACAACACCAGGTTAAAGTCCAACAGGTTTGTTTCAAACACTAGCTTTCGGAGCACTGCTCCTTCTTCCCAAATCTCTTGCTTGAAACAAACATGTTGGACTTTAACCTGGTGTTGTAAGACGTCTTATTGTGTGAAGTGAAATGTCTCGCTGTCTGTCTCCTATTGATCTGCTCCAACATAAACTTATATCTCCTCCACATGATATTTTTTTTCATTTCAAATAATCGTGGACTGAACTCCAAATGATTGATTAATTGCTAAGGGTGTTATTAAACTGTGTTATTGCTTCAAAGGATTTGCGAATCTGTTCCACATAACCCAGAAACGCCGCCAGTCCATTCAGACAGTTGATTTCCAAGGATTGGGAGAAATATTTTTCTGATCAAAATGCAGGAGCGGACACTGAGCTGTCTGGAAATTAATTTCCCATCGAAATATCCACTTTACAAGTTTATAATTGATGAATGTGTTACTGTAGTTGGTTGTAATTTTCGTTTGTATTCAGTTTCACTCTTAATTTGGTTTTGTCTCTGATCTCTGTAATTATCATTCTGCTTCCCGTTTCCATATTGTTGATGTAAATGATGACGGAGAATGATCCCAGAGCTGATCCTTGTGGAACACCAATTCCCACATTCCACCAAGTAGACGAAACCTATTTAACTCCTCTCCCTGTTTTCTGTGCGTGTCTCCAGCTTGCTGTCCATTGTGCTGCTGTGTCCACTAACTCCACTGGCTCTAACATTACTCAAGAGTCTATAATGTCGGATCTTACTGAAGGCTTTTAGAAAGTCAAATTGTTTGACTTCTATCATACTAATCAAATCAATTATTTCTGATGTTTTTGGAATAATCCAATTAAATTTGTCAGGAATGATGTTGATTTTGAATTATATGTTGACCATTATGCATTGCAAGATGTGTTACCCCATTTTTACATTGTAGTTTTCATTTCATTTTTCCTACAATTGACGTTGTGACTGGGAGATTGTTTTCTGGGATTGTTTTATTCGCTTTAAATTCAAGAATAACAGAAACCGACAGCTGCCTTTCAATTCTTTGCTAATATTCTGGTGATTATTACTGGATAGATAATAGTGTTTGCTCTTTCTCTGTCAATTTAATGAATACTTGTGGTTGAAATTCATCCGCCTCCTGTAGTCCCCTTCTACTTGAACCCTCCCTCTGGCCTCCTATCCGCTTTTGATCTTGTGATTGAGATCTGTCCGCATGCCATCAAATGTCTAGATTTCCCTGCCCCTTTCACCCACTCTATGCTGTCTCCCTCTGAACTTGCTCCACTCCTCTCTCTAATATCCAACCTTGACCTGTTGATCGAAGCTGTTCACATTGTTGTCTAGTGTACTGCCCTCTTCCTCATAGAGGCTGAGCACCAACTCTGGCACACCCTGCTACCTCCCACTGGACAAGGACCCCACTACTAAATATCATGATATTGTTTCCAGGACTTACACTGTCCTAATCTAATATGGAGATATACCGTCCACAGCGTCGGACGTCATAGTTCCGCAACCCCACACATCCTGCATCAACCTCCCGCGTCTATCCCCTTCCCAAAATCCGCAAACAGCACTGGTCCAGTTGACCCATTATTTCAGCTTGTTCCAACACCACCAATCTCATTTCTTACTATCTGGATGCCATCCTCTCTCTCTTGTTCTGTCCCTTGCCATCTTCATTTCTGATCACTCTGATGCCGCTTTTGATTTGAACAATGTCAATTTCCCTGGTCATAACCACGGAATATTTACTATGTGTGCCCATTGCTTCTTCATCTCACTTCCCCAACTGGAGGACCTGAGGGCTCTCAGTCTCTTTCTTGATTGGAGGCCCAACATTCCCCGACCACCAAAACATTCCACCGCCTTCCTGAGCTTGATCCATCGCTCAATAATTTATCCTATAACTTTTCTCTGTTCTTGCAAATAAAGGAGTGCCCATCGATACCCTCCTGGCCCCCGCTATGCCTGTCTTTACCCGGTCATGTGGAACACTCCTTTTGTGTACTGGTCCCCTCCCGCAATTCAATTTCAGTTAGAAGTCTGACTATATTGATGACGATTCATGCATCTGTGTTGACCTGGGAATATTAATCGATTTTTCTTGCAATTGCCTCCCTCCCTCACATTTGCAATGTCCATATCCCACACTTCCCCTCCCTTTTTTGGCCTGTCTACCTCCAGTGTCAGCGATACACTCACCACCTATATTCATTATAAGTCCACAGAACTCTCAGTTCCCTCGTTTACAGATCCTCATACCCTGCGTCCTGAAAGTATTGAACCCAATGCTCCCAATTTCTCCTCCTCCGTCGCCTCTGTTCTGATTATGCCTCCTTCCACAATGGCCCTTCTGACATGTCTGCATTTTCCTTACCCGGGGTTGACCCACTACCTTCCTTTGGTTGTCAAGCCTCTCAATCGTTTTCAATTCATTTCCCACACGTCTGCCGTCCCACATCCCCCTCCTTCCCGGAAAAATGGCAGAGTCCCCTATCCTTACTTTCCACACCACCAGCCTACCGTTTGGAAGATAATAGAACATAGAACAGTACAGCACAGAACAGGCCCTTCGGCCCTCAATGTTGCGCCGAGCCATGATCACCCTACTCAAACCCACGTATCCTCCCTATACCCGTAACCCAACAACCCCCCAAATCTTCAACCATTTCCACCAGCTTCAGCATGATGCCACCCCGAAATACAGCTTCACCTCTCTCCAAACACTCCCCCCATTATTTGCATTATTCAGGTTCTTCTCCCGCCGTATCCACTCCTTAATCGCATCAACGTCCCTTCTATTTCACACAACACCTTCTCTTGCAATCGCAGACGGTGCAACAATTGCACGTTTATTTCCTCCCGTCTCACGATGCGAGGCACAATATTCTCCTCTCGTGAAGCAGTGTTTGACATCTGCTTCCTTGAATTTGATCCACTGTATTCGCTACTCCCAATACCGTCTACATTGGGGAGACTAAACGCACACTGGGCGACCACTTTGCAGTACACCTTCACTCAAACCACAGCATGACCCCAGACCTGGAGGAGCAACATCTCATCTTCCAGTTAGGCACGTTACAGCCTCAGGACTGAACTTTAAGTTGAACTTTTGGCTGGAACCACTCTCCGCCATATTGACATTCTTGGAATATCCAACTTTTAAAAATCGAATGCAATAGGTCTGAATTTGGAGAGAGACTATCCCTGGGGAAAGTCCAGCACCGGAGAGAGAATATTACTCAGAAAACATTGTCAGGGATTGTTTCTATAGCGGAAGAGGATGTGTTCATTGGAATAGTGTGATCTGGGGATGTTCGGAACATGACAATTGGTATTCCTGGAAGAGGATGTCTTACGATAAAACGTTCCTGGGAAGGGTTTGCCCTGGGAATATTCTGGAGACTAGAAGGTTCTGTTCGTCTCAAAATTATAAATTACGGAGAAGGTCCTGTTAATTTTTTTCCCCATTGATCATAAAGGATTCCAGTAATCCAGGCATGGTGTGCAACTCCATCAGGAATCCAGCCCAGCACCGTTCCTATCTGGGATGTGTTCCAATAATTGGGAGTGAGGAGGGATGACAATCGCGGTTAGGTTTGTATCCGATTTGGGAAACCTGGTCAGTCAGATTTCATGTAGTACATAAGACTAAATGAGAACTGTAAACCTCTCCCACCTCTGCCATCAATCTGACAGGCCTGCAATTCGCACTTTTTCCCCTTCCCCCCGTCTTAAACACGAGGGTTACATTTGCTATTTCCCTATCTACAATGTTAAACTCTGTTCCCACTCCTCTGCAAACACACCCACCTACCCGCTGCCCATTTATTGATGTTGGAATCCTGTCCCGGTTCAGGCACAAGAATGTTTGATCAGTAACTGTCCGGCCATTCTTCCTTCTCACTCTGACAGTTAATTTACTGGGAATTGTGATTCTGTGCCGGGGGAAGTGTGGTCTCTCTACCTGCACCACTCGCTACCTGGTGGCCATGGCAACGGCGGATCTGCTGTTTATTATCACGAACCACCTACTGATCAAGATCAATTATTATTATTTCGCCCGGAATTTCCTGTTCCTCACCCCTGTGTGTAGTGTTATAAATGTCCTGGTGTTTGCAGCCGCGGACTGTTCTGTCTGGTTCACCCTCAATTACTCCTTTGATCGATTTGTGGCCATTCGCTGCCAGAAACTGAAAACTAAATATTGCACCGGAAAACTGCGGCTGTGGTTCTGTCCACAACAGGCGTCCTGCTCTGTGTAAAAAACATTCCCTGGTGCTTTACAAAAGAACCAAGAGATATAATCGATAATGTCCAGTGGGAGTGTAATACAAAGAGCAGCTATTGGACTGACCCCGGATGGGTTGGATATAACTCCTTTTCTCAGGTTTTAACCTCATTGATCCCATTCTTATCAATCCTGTTGATCAACGCTCTGACAGTCAGACACATTTTACTCACCAGTCGCGTCCGGAAGGCACTGAGGGCTCAGAGTCAGGGACACAATCGCACAGACCCAGAGATGGAGACCAGAAGAAAGTCAATGATTTTACTCTTCAGCATCTCGGGAACATTCATTCTCCTCTGGACCGTGTATGTTGTTAGATATTTCTATTTGGATTTAGGACGCTTTCATTACATCACCCTTCCACAATATCATTTACAACAAGTCGGATTTATGCTGCGGGATTTAAATTGCTGCACAAACACATTTATCTATGTGGTTACTCAGTCCAGGTTCAGGGAGCTGATCAAGATCGCGGTGACATATCCAGTTACATCAATTATTACATTAATCAATAAATAAAACTGACTGACAGTCACGAAACAATCAGGAAACTCTTAACACTGGCGAACAGAAACCTCAACCAATCAGAGGCTCGGATTTGAGACTGACAGCTGCAAAGCCAACCAGGAATCTTGGAACTCTGACGAGAAACAATCTCAGCCAATGCGAGACACCGCTTGGTTATGACGATGTCCGCAGTTAAAAAGATTTATCCATTGAATAAAATTGAAACACCAGATGATGCTATTGTTTTCCAGCACAATGAGAAACGTTTTGAAGATGTTCCGATCAATTCAACAAGTTCTACATTTTGCCCAACCAATGGACGAAAAAACATTCTGTTGTGTTGCCAGAGGCATTCATGAGTTACGCTCCTCTTGCTTTGTTATCTAGATTTAGTCTGACCATAATTGGGAACACCCTGGCACGTCCCTTTAAATTATTGTGCTCCTAGTGAACACTGCCATTAGATTACCACTGACTTTCCTTTTTCACTGTTTATCCTTCATAAAATTGGCAAACTAACCTCTCAAACAACGTCCGCGGTTTGCGTTTGTATCTCCAGCAACGCATTCACATTGTTCCTGCTGTTACTACAAGACCAAAAAGACCATAAGACATAGGAGCAGAGTTAGGACACAAACCACCGATTCTGTTCCGCCATTCAATCATGCCTTATATTTTATCATCCCCATTCTCCTGCCTTCTCCCCATGACCCCTGATTCCCTGATTTATAAAAAAAAACAATCTATCTCTGTCTTACAGACATCAGTGACTTTGTTCCACAGCCATCTGCGGCAAAGAGTTTCACAGATTCGCCACCCTCTGGCTGAAGAAATTCCTCCTCATCTCTGTTTTAAAGGATCGTCCCTTTAGTCTGAGATTGTGTCCTCTGTGTCTAGTTTTTCCTGCAAGTAGAAACATCCCCTCCACGTCCATTCTATCCAGGCCTTGCAATATCCTGTAAGTTTCAATAACATCCCGCCTCATTCGTCTAAACTCCAACATGTCGAGACATAGAACCCTAACTGTTGCTCATACGACAAGCTCTTCATTCCAAGGATTATTCTTGTGAACCTCCTCTGGACCCTTTCCAAGGCCCCAGCAGATTCTTCCTTAGATACGGGGCACATAACTGCGCACAGTACTCTAAATGGGGTCCGACCAGAGCCTTCTATAGCCTCAGATGTACATCGCTGGTCGTGTATTCTCGCCCTCTCGCCTTGAATACTAACATTGCATTTGTCTTTCTAACTGCCGACTGAACCTGCACGATAACCTTAAGAGAATCATGAACAAGGACTTCCAAGTCCCGTTATGCTTCTCATTTACTAAACACCTTCTTATTTAGAAAATATTTTATGCCTACATTTCTCCTTCCAATGTGCATAACCTGACACTTTTCCACATTGCATTCCATCTGCCACTTCTTTGCTCTCCTAGCCTGTCCAAGTCCTTCTGCAACCCGCCTCATTCTTCAATACTACCTTCCTCTCTAAAGATCTTTTATCATCCGAAAACTCAGGAACAGCACCTTCAGTTCCTTCCTCCAGATCATAAATGTATATTGTGAAAATTTGTGGTGCCAGCACCGACCCCTGAGGCACACCACTAGTCGCCGAGTGAAATCCTGAAAAGGACCCCTTTATCTCCACTCTCTGCCTTCTGCCAGTCAACCAATCCTCTAGCCATGCCAGGATCTTACACTTAACTCCATTGGCTCTTAACTGATTGAAATGTCTCCGATGCGGCACCTTGTCCATGGCCTTGTGAAAATCGAAATAAATCAACTCCATTGGTTATGCTTTGTCTAACGTCCTTGTTACTTCCTCAAAGACTCTCACAGATTTGTCAGACATGACCTCCCCTTGACGAAGTCGTGCTGACTCATGCCTATTTTATCATGCACTTCCAAGTACACTGCGATCTCATCTTTAATTTTTAAAAATAAATTTAGAGTATCCAATTCATTTTTTACGATTAAGGGGCAATTTAAACGTGGCCAATCCCCCTGCCTGGCACATCTTTGGGTTGTGGGGGCGAAACCCACGCAAACACGGGAGAATGTGCAAACTCCACACGGACAGTGACCCAGAGCCGGGATCGAACCTGGGACCTCGGCGCCGTGAGGCAGCAGTGCTATCCAGTGCATCATCATGCTGCCCGATCTCATCTTTAATAATGGACTCTTAAATCTTACCAATAATCGAAGGCTGGACCCTTGTTGACTCTAACGATTCCTGAAAGATCATCACCATTGCTTCCACAATCTCCTGAGCTATCTCTTTTAGAACACTGGGGTGTAGTTTATCCGGTCCAGGTGTTGTATCCACCATCAGATCTTTCAGTTTCCCCAGAACCTTCTCCATTGTAATGGTCACTGTACTCACCTCTGCCCCCCTGGTACTCCTGGAGCTCTGGTACCCCACTGGTGCCTTCCACAGTGAAGACTGAAGCAAAGTAACTATTCAGTTCCTCTGTAATTTCTTTGTTTTTGTTATTACTTCCCCAGCCACCTTTTCCAGTGGTCCAAGGTCTATTTTTGTCTTTCTCTTACCTTTTATATATTGAAAAATGTCTTCCTGTTTTCATGGATATAACGAGCTAGCTTACACTTATACTTCATCTACCCCCCTATTGTTTTATTAGTTGTTCTCTGCTCCCTTTTAAAGGCTTCCCAACATCTGGGCTTCCACTTCCTTGCCAGTTTGTATGCTTTTTCTGTAGCCTTGATGTTGTTCTTGACTGCCCTCGTCAGCCATAGATGCCCTGTCCTCGCCTTAGAATGTTTCCTCCTCCTTGGGATGGATTTATTTTGTGCCTCCCGAATAAACCCCCAAAACCCGTCATTGCTGTTCCACTGTTTTCCTTGCTAGTCTCCTTTCCCAATCAACTCTGGCCGGCATTTCCCTCATGTCTTGTAGTTACCCGTATTTCATTGTAATACCGTTACATCAGATCCAGCTTCTCCCTCTCAAACTTCACGGTAAATTCTATCATATTGTGGTCACTGCTCCAGAACGATTCCTTCACCTGAAGTTTCCGAATCAAGTCTGCCTCATTACACATCACCAAATACAGAATTACTGTTCCATAGTAGGCTCTATTACAAGCTTCTCCAAACAAACATATCTTCGCCATTCTACAAATGTATTTTCTTGGGACCCACTACCAACCTGATTTTCCCAGTCCACTTGCAGATTGGTCGCCCATGATTATTGTGATATTGCCTTTTTTACGCGCCTTTTCTCTCTCCTGATTTATTTTCTGCCTCACATCCTGACTACTGCATTGGGCCTGTACATAACTGCCATCAGGGGATTTTCAACATAGATGCTTTGCCTTTTAATCCAATATCCCTCCTTGCTATCGATTTGACTGCATTCCGTACTAACAATGCAACCCCACCATCTTTGCCCATCTGCCTGTCCTTTCGATAGGACATATATCCTTGGATATTTAGATCCTAGCTCTGACCCCTTGCAGCCACGTCTCAGTGATGCCCACAACATCGTACCGATTAATTTCAATGTGCGTAACAAGCTAATTTCACTTGCTCCCTATCCTCCGCACATTTTGGTGTAACACCCTCAATCCTGCATTGTCCACCTCCCCTTTCACACTTGTCGCCATTTTTGCTCTGCCTGGGGGCGCTTTGTTCTTGTATTTTGATTCTCTATTTCCCCATCAGTTATAACACCTTCTAAGCTCACATTCTGGTTCCCTCCTCCCTGCCATACCAGTTGAAATCCTCATGAGTGAATTCAGCAAACCCCCCAGCCAGGATGTCGGTGCCGTTCAGTTTTGATGAAACCTGTCCTTCTTGTACATGTCCCACCTGCCCGGAAAAGATAACAATGGTCCAAAAATCTGAAACCCTCACTCCTACACCACCAGTTTAACCACATATTTATCTGCACTCCCCTTCTATATCTAGCCGCACTGGCACGTGGCACAGGAAGGAATCCTGAGATTACAACCTTAGATGTCCTGCTTCTAAACGTTCTGCATAACTCCCTGAACACCTTCTGCATGATCTCATCATCTTCCTGCATATGTCGTTAGTATCCATGTGTACTGCAACCTCTGGCTGTTAACCCTCCCCCTTTCAGGATGTCCTGTGTTCCTTCAGACACATCCTTGACCCTGGCACCAGGGAGGAAACATACTACCCTGCAGTCTCTTGCACTTCCACAGAAGCACCTCTCTGTGCACCATCCTATAGAGTCGCCTGTAACTATCGCTCTCCTGCACCTTGCCCTCCCCTGTTGAGCAAGATTGACAGTTGTGGTGCAACTGTTCTGGCTGCAGTTGTTTTCACTGATAGGCTATCCCCTCAACAGTAACTAAAATAGTATACCTGTCAGAGAGGGGGACAGCCACAGGTGATTCCTGCACTGACTGACTGCCCTTTCTAGCGGTCACCCATCTGTCTGCCTGCATCTTGGGTGTGACCACATCTTGTGAACTCCTATCTAAGACGCTTTCCGCCACCTGCATGCTCCTAAGTGAATCCAACTGCTGCTCGAACTGATCCACGCGTTCTGTAGGAGTTCCCGTTGGTTACACTTGCTATAGATGTCATGGACCGGAAAGCTGGAAGGGTCACAGACCTGCCATATCTCACAGTTCGAGCACTGCACCCCACTAAGTGACATTTAAGCACTAGTTAATTAATTTAAAATGAATACTTCAATTATAGTTAGGCAGAGTTACAATTAACTATATGGTCCTGACGCTAGATTTTTACTGTAAACTTAAATGTCAATTACTAATATCTGCCCTCAAGATAACTTACTCCTCTACCTAGATTATTGATAAGTTTTAATTAGTTTTATTGAAGTACAATTAGTAATACTGTTAGTACTAATTGTAACAGGAGGAGGAGCATTTAAACACAGTCTACATTGTAACCATCTTTTCAAGCACATCGTACGAGGACGCCTACACTTCATCTTACTTGCTTCTCATTCTTACCACTGAGCATCGTTTATATGTTATTTTGTTTTTGGCATTCGGCTTGATCGACCAATGTTGCTGTTTATATTCGCAAATTATTTTTGTGTAGTGCTTCTAAAATAGTTTCCTCCACAGACTCATCTGGACTGCTTTGTTTCAAAGAAACACCTCTATTTTTTCTTGATAACAATCTGCTCCATTTCCATTAAAATATTTTAGAACATAGAACAGTACAGCACAGAACAGGCCCTTCGGCCCTCAATGTTGTGCCGAGCCATGATCACCCAACTCAAACCCACATATCCACCCTACACCTGTAACCCAACAACCCCACCCCCCCCTTAACCTTACTTTTATTAGGACACTACGGGCAATTTAGAATGGCCAATCCACCTAACCTGCACATCTTTGGACTGTGGGAGGAAACCGGAGCACCCGGGGGAAACCCACGCACACAGGGGGAGGACGTGCAGACTCCACACAGACAGTGACCCGGCCGGGAATCGAACCTGGGACCCTGGAGCTGTGAAGCATTTATGCTTACCACCATGCTACCCTGCTGCCCCTGTTTTGTGTGGCATTGAGCAGAAAAGTTGGAAGGTGAGGATAATACACCTGCTATGTACACACATGACGTCCAGTTCACACAGTTAATATTAATGTTTCAAAGATTGAGCATGATTTTGGGGGTGTTCGCTCAGAATAGATATTTTGACAGAATTATACTGGAAGCAGATTCTAACTATCAGGGAACGGAATGCTGTGGTGGTTTTCTCTAGTTAGGTGAAGGCTGGTATGAAACATTAGAGACAATCACTCTTTTGAAGTGAATTGAAATGGGGATACATCAGGCAGGGTGAATATGTATTGGAAGATATTGTGTTTAAAATGACTTGGAGAGAAACATTGCAAATGAACCTGATTGGATTTGAGTACAAATGTAATTGTTCTGATTGTTGAGTCTTTAAAGATGAAACATATCTTAGCGTTGTGATTTGGCAGGATGAGTTTTTATTGATTGCTTTTCTCATTCAGTCAGAGAATTTGGTCGAAATTAGAATGAGAGAGAAAAGTATAACGTTTGCAAAAGTGGAGTTATAAAAGGATGTTTAAACCTTGTTAAAGAAAGTCAACTGAGGCGCATCTGCATGACTGTGAGAACAATTCTCTCCACCGCGTGATGTGCAGCAGGAAATTTAACCTTTTCAGAAGACAGTTGATTTTGTTTAAGTCTCCACACAACTTTATTTTTATGGAGCTTCTCACAGGGTAAGTGGTTGGACAATTTTGACAGGCAGGAATGTACATGCATTAGTGCATTGGACTGCTTACCAGACCCACAACGACTGTTGTAATGTCTCATAGCTACCAATGGCACAAGTCTGATGGAATCAATCGGAGAAGAATATGTTCACTTTTTTGATGTTAAGCAACGTCAATTAAATATTCACACATGATTTCGAAGAATGCTTCGTTTTATAATTTAAAAATATATTTTGGAGAAAGCTAAATTAAAGGAAAATGAAAACTGTGAGCACAACGTCAATTTCCATTTGAATAAAGAATCATTTTGAATGTAAATAAGTCAATTTTAATTTCGTAAGTTAGTTTTGAGAAATGGAAACATCATCTGAAACAACAAATGGGCAAGTACAACATGCTAATGTCTGGACAAAAAGATAGAAACAATTATTCTTTCATTCACAAATATTTTGAGGACTGTTATGGGAGCGGCGTTTTCAGAACCCCAAAATGTATAATGGAGTTCAACCAACCTCTCCCTTTAATGTATTGTTGCTTTTGAAACACACGGCTTGGTCTCCAGGTGTGGTATTACAATTACGGACAGGCGGATTTTAAACACAAAACAATGTTTATTCCACGAATTCAACTTAACCTTTTTAAATAAAAATTGGATCTCTTACCACCCCTTACTTCAAAGATAACCCCGAAAATAATACAAAACTAAATAATCCATCAAATGTTCCTTCAAACCTCCAAAGGACTTAACACCTTTAAACAGAAACACATCAGGTTAAAGACATTACTATTATGAGTTTAAATCACCCAAATGATTCAGAGATAGTCTTTCATGGCAGAGATCACAGCAGATCCAGCTCACTGCAAACACAGACACACCCAAGCTCTTTTCCTCAAAACCCGGCTTCCTCCTTTCAAACAGCCCAAAGCAAACCAGCCAGGAACGTTTCAGCCGCTCTCTCTCAAACTGAAAACTAAATACTGCAGAATGGCTCAGCTAAAGACCCAGTACACCCACACTCTGACATCACTTCAGTAATATGACCTGCTGCATTTCCTAAAGGTACATTGCTGAAACAGTCATTTCTTAAAGGTACTCTCACATTACACCTCCCCCCAAGAAAGAAATAAACCATCAACTTCAAGATAGTTTCATTTTTCACTGTTGCGCCATCCAGTAAGAAATGTACACAGTAAATATACATTTTTGTTTCAGAAAAAAAAACACACGCAAACAGGCATAATAATAAAGTCAATTTTTCCTGTTCTTCTTCCTCCAACCAAAATCCTTCCCGATTGACAGTCTCTTTGAACAACAAAGTGAATGCACGATCCATCCATTCCTCTATGCCTCGGCAATTTTTTTTCAAGTTAGATACGTCAGTTCAATCTGATCACAAAGTCCCTTGCACTTCTTCAAAACAGCAGCATCGGTTATCACTGCTTTCAGGCAGTCACTTGCCTGTTGAAAGTCCGCTTTCCATTGAAATTTTTGACGTTTCTTTAGCAAGTCCATCAGTGGAGTAATCACGCCACAAAATCTTTGCACAAATGTTCAATCAAATCCATTCATGCTAAGAAATCACATTAATTCCCTTCCTCGAGGGTATCGGAAATTCCTCAAGGAAAGTGATTCGGGCATCTCCAAATTCACTGTCGGCTAGTTTCATCACCAAACCCGCCTCCTGAAGTAGATCAAATAACTCACTCAGATGTTTTAAATGTTCTTTCCATGTCCGGCTGATCACTACCAGATCGTCGATGAGCACCTCACAATTGGGTACTCCTGAAAGGACTGCATTAGTTAACCGTTGAAATGATGCTGGGGCGTTTTTCATGCCAAATGGCATAACTATGAAATGGTGTAAGCCATCTGGAGTCATAAAATCTGAAATTTCCTTCACCCTTTCAGATATAAATACTTGCCAGTAACCGTTCAGTACATCCAAATTGGAAATAAAGCGGATTCTCCCACTTTCTCAATGCAATCCTCAAAACGTGGGATAGGGTAACAGTCCGTTCTTGTAACTGCATTCACCTTTCGATAGCCCACATACAACTGTTGGGTACCGTCTGGTTTAGCTACCATCACTAAAACCAGGGCAGCACGGTAGCATTGTGGATAGCACAAATTTGCGTATCAAATTTCAGTGGAGGGTTAGCAGGCATTTGATGGTCTGAAGGCTGTGTTAACCAATGGTCCTGTGTTGGCTACCCCACATCACGCACAACAATTTAAAGTGGCGGTAGATGCAAGTGAGGTGTCGGTGCTGTGCACTTGGAAGAAGATGGTGAAGGAATTAGATATTTTCAAAGACATTGAATAACCACCAGAGGAAGTATTCAACGATTGAGAAGGAGACTTTGAGCCTGGTGCTGGCTTAGGAACATTTTCACATTTATGTGACCAGCAAGTGGTCTGAAACAATTATATGTATTGATCATAATCCATTGACATTTTTGGTGCGATTCCGGAATAACATTGCAAGATTGTTTGGAGGGAGTTTATTGTTGGGTGGCAGGACGGGAAAACGTGATAGCCGATGATTTATCACGAATATAATGAAGAGCAGCAGGTTCAATGGTGTAAAATAACTAAAATTGACTGTATTCTTATGAATGATTGCCTGTTTTATTTTTGTTTTATAAAAAATGTATATTTATTCTCAGTTTTTCTGAAAGGAAAATGAAACCATCTTGAAGTTGATGATTTATTTTTCGTCTTGGTGGGAGGTGCCATGGGAGTGTCCCTTTAAGAAATGTATTGTCTTCTCAAATGGCTGCAGTGAAGTCCTGGTGTGGGTGAAGCTGGGCTGTGGCTCTGTGTTTTACTTTCGGTTTACACTGTTGGAAGCTGGATTCACACAAAGAAGGTTTATTTACCCTCTCTTTCTCTGCATGTTAAAATGTGTCCAGAGCACTTGATAATTTAAAAGTGTTAAATGTTTTCTGGAAAGAATTCAAGCCGGCTGTTTTTGGTAAAAGGGTTTTCCTGTTTTAGTGGATGTTATCAAATTTAAACAGTTGGAAGGGAAGTTATTACGTTTTATATATAGAGAGTACTGTCGCTGTGCTGGGTATTCATCTTTTCAGTTGATAAAGATTCTTACTATGTGTGTTTCTAGAAATATTAATTGAATTCGCAAAATAAATTTGTTTTTGATTAAACGTTCTGGAGGCCTGGAAATCGTGTCCGACTCCGGATCATTCCCACACCTGTTTCCAAGACCTCCCATCATCAGAGCCCCTCCTGGTGAAGATGTACCACACACACCCCCAGGATCAGTTGAAATGAAATAAAAAATGAAATGAAAATCACTTATTCTCACAAGCAGGCTTCAAATGTAGTTCCTGTGAAAAGCCCTTGGTCTCATGTTCGTAGAGGCTTGTACGGGAATTGAACCGTGCTACAGGCCTTCCTTGGTCTGCTTTAAAAGCCAGCGATTTAGCCAAGTGAGCTAAACCAGCCCCGACTGGTGGGGTCGGATCTGTACCAGTATAACACCGAGGTGCAGTACTGGTGGGGATGGGTCTGTCACTGTATAACACTAAGGTATAGTGCTAGTGGAGAAGGTTCTGCCTATGTGTAACACTGGGGTGCAGTACTGGTGTGGACGGGTCTGTCACTGTACAACACTGGGGTACAGTACTGGTGGGGATGGGTCTGTCACTGTACAACACTGGGGTACAGTACTGGTAGGGATGTGTCTGCCACTTAATAACACCGGGGTACAGTACTGGTGGGGATGGGTCTGTCACTGTATAATAATGGGGTATAGTACTGGTAGGGACGGGTCTGTCACTGTATAACACTGGAGTAAATTACTGGTGGGGACGGGTCTGTCACTATAACAATGGGGTAC
Organism: Scyliorhinus canicula; assembly: GCF_902713615.1. NCBI lineage: Eukaryota > Metazoa > Chordata > Chondrichthyes > Carcharhiniformes > Scyliorhinidae > Scyliorhinus > Scyliorhinus canicula. Next base: position 259,105 of record NW_024055697.1, read on the forward strand.
AGTACTGGTAGGGATGGGTCTGTCACTGTATAACACTGGGGTACAGTACTGGTAGGGATGGGTCTGCCACTGTATGGCACTGGGGTACAGTACTGATAGGGACGGGTCTGTCACTATAACGCTGGGGTACAGTACTGGTGGGGATGGGTCGGTCACTGTATAACAATGGGGTACAGTACTGGTGGGGAGGGTCTGTCACTGTATAACACTGGGGTACAGTACTGGTGGGGACGGGTCTGTCACTGTATGACACTGGGGTACAGTACTGGTGGGGAGGGTCTGTCTCTGTATAACACTGGGGTATAGTACTGGTGGGGATGGGTCTGTCACTGTATAACACAGGGGTACTGTAGTGGTGGGGACGGGTCTGTCATTGTATAACACTGGGGTACAGTATTGGTGGGCATGGGTCTGTCACTGTATAAAACTGGGGTACAGTACTGGTGGGGACGGGTCTGTCACTGTATAATACTGGGGTACAGTACTGGTGGGGATAGGTCTGTCACTGTATAACACTGGGGTACAGTACTGGTGGGGACGGGTCTGTCACTGTATAATACTGGGGTACAGTACTGGTGGGGACTGGTCTGTCACAGTATAATACTGGGGTACAGTACTGGTGGGGACGGTTCTGTTGCTGTATAACACTGGGAAACAGTACTGGTGGGGATTGGTCTGTCACTGTATAACACTGGGGTACAGTACTGGTAGGGATGGGTCTGCCAATGTATAACACTGGGGTACATTACTGATAGGGACGGGTCTGTTTCTGTATAACAGAGTTGTTCCTCTGGGTTGTTGCCCGTTCCACGTGATAGTGAGATGAGGAATAGGGAGAGAGAACAATTAAACACGTGGCTACAGGGATGGTGCAGGCGGGAGGGATTCAGATTTCTGGATAACTGGGGCTCTTTCTGGGGAAGGTGGGATCTCTATAGACAGGATGGTCTACATCTGAACCTGTGGGGCACCAATACCCTGGGGGGGGAGATTTGTTAGTGCTCTTTGGGGGGGTTCAAACTAATTCAGCAGGGGCATGGGAACCTGGATTGTAGTTTTGGGGTACGGGAGATTGAGAGTATAGAGGTCAGGAGCACAGATTTGACTTCGCAGGAGGGTGCCAGTGTTCAGGTAGGTGGTTTCAAGTGTGTCGACTTCAATGCCAGGAGTATACGAAATAAGGTAGGGAAACTGGCAGCATGGGTTGGTACCTGGGACTTCGATGTTGTGGCCATTTCAGAGACATGGATAAAGCAGGGACAGGAATGGTTGTTGCAGGTTCCGGGGTTTAGCTGTTTTAGTAAGCTCAGAAAAGGGGGCAAAAGAGGGGGAGGTGTGGCGCTACTAGTCAAGCACAGTATTACGGTGGCGGAAAGGATGCTAGATGGGGACTCTTCTTCTGAGGTAGTATGGGCTTAAGTTAGAAACAGGAAAGGAGAGGTCACCCTGTTGGGAGTTTTCTATAGGCCACCTAATAGTTCTAGGGATGTAGAGGAAAGGATGGCGAAGATGATTCTGGAAAAGAGCGAAAGTAACAGGGTAGTTGTTATGGGAGACTTTAACTTTCCAAATATTGACTGGAAAAGATATAGTTCGAGTACATTAGATGGGTCATTCTTTGTACAATGTGTGCAGGAGGGTTTCCTGACACAATATGTTGACAGGCCAACAAGAGGCGAGGCCACATTGGATTTGGTTTTGGGTAATGAACCAGGCCAGGTGTTAGATCTGGAGGTAGGTGAGCACTTTGGAAACAGTGACCACAATTCGGTGACCATTACGTTAGTGATGGAAAGGGATAAGTATACCCCGCAGGGCAAGAGTCATAGCTGGGGCAAGGGCAATTATGATGCCATTAGACATGACTTAGGATGTGTTGGTTGGAGAAGTAGGCTGCAAGGGTTGGGCACACTGGATATGTGGAGCTTGTTCAAGGAACAGCTATTGCATGTTCTTGATAAGTACGTACCAGTCAGGCAGGGAGGAATGGGGTCGAGCGAGGGAACCGTGGTTTACCAAAGAAGTGGAATCTCTTGTTAAGAGGAAGAAGGAGGCCTATGTGAAGATGAGGCGTGAAGTTTCAGTTGGGGCGCTTGATAGTTACAAGGAAGCGAGGAAGGATCTAAAGAGAGAGCTAAGACGAGCAAGGAGGGTACATGAGAAGTCTTTGGCAGGTAGGATCATGGAAAACCCAAAAGCTTTCTATAGTTTGTCAGGAATAAAAGAATGACGAGGGTAAGAGTAGGGCCAGTCAAGGAGAGTGGTGGGAAGTTGTGTGTGGAGGCTGAGGAGATAAGCGAGATACTAAATTAATACTTTTCGTCAGTATTCACTCAGGAAAAAGATAATATTGTGGAGGAGACTGCTGAGACCCAGGCTATTAGAATCGATGGCACTGAGGTGCGTAGGGAAGAAGTGTTAGCAATTCTGGACAAGGTGAAAATAGATAAGTCCCCGGGGCCTGATGGGATTTATCCTAGGATTCTCTGGGAAGCCAGGGAAGAGATTGCTGAACCTTTGGGTTTGATTTTTAGGTCATCATTGTCTACAGGAATAGTGCCAGAGGACTGGAGGATAGCAAATGTGGTCCCTTTGTTCAAGAAGGGGAGTAGAGATAACCCCGGTAACTATCGGCCGGTGAGCCTCACGTCTGTGGTGGGTAAAGTCTTGGAGAGGATTATAAAAGATACGATTTATAATCATCTAGATAGGAATAATATGATTAGGGATAGTCAGCATGGTTTTGTGAAGGATAGGTCATGCCTCGCAAACCTTATCGAGTTCTTTGAGAAGGTGACTGAACAGGTAGACGAGGGTAGAGCAGTTGATGTGGTGTATATGGATTTCAGTAAAGCGTTTGATAAGGTTCCCCATGGTCGGCTATTGCAGAAAATACGGAGGCTGGGGATTGAGGGTGATTTAGAGATGTGGATCAGAAATTGGCTAGTTGAAAGAAGACAGAAAGTGATAGTTGATGGGAAATGTTCAGAATGGAGTTCAGTTACGAGTGGCGTACCACAAGGATCTGTTCTGGGGCCGTTGCTGTTTGACCTAGAGGAGGGCGCAGAAGAATGGGTGATTAAATTTGCAGACGACACAAAAGTCGGTGGAGTTGTAGACAGTGCGGAAGGATTTTGCAGGTTACAGAGGGACATTGATAAGCTGCAGAGCTGGGCTGAGAGGTGGCAAATGGAGTTTAATGTGGAGAAGTGTGAGGTGATTCACTTTGGAAAGAATAACAGGAATGCGGAATATTTGGCTAATGGTAAAATTCTTGGTAGTGTGGATGAGCAGAGGGATCTCGGTGTCCATGTACATAGATCCCTGAAAGTTGCCACCCAGGTTGATAGGGTTGTGAAGAAGGCCTATGGTGTGTTGGCCTTTATTGGTAGAGGGATTGAGTTCCGGAGCCATGAGGTCATGTTGCAGTTGTACAAAACTCTGGTACGGCCGCATTTGGAGTATTGCGTACAGTTCTGGTCGCCTCATTATAGGAAGGACATGGAAGCTTTGGAACGGGTGCAGAGGAGATTTACCAGGATGTTGCCTGGTATGGAGAGAAAATCTTATGAGGAAAGGCTGATGGACTTGAGGTTGTTTTCTTTCGAGAGAAGGTTAAGAGGTGACTTAATAGAGGCATACAAAATGATCAGAGGGTTAGATAGGGTGGACAGCGAGAGCCTTCTCCCGCGGATGGAGGTGGCTAGCACGAGGGGACATAGCCTTACATTGAGGGGTAATAGATATAGGACAGAGGTCAGAGGTGGGTTATTTATGCAAAGAGTGGTGAGGCCGTGGAATGCCCTACCTGCAACAGTAGTGAACTCGCCAACATTAAGGGCATTTAAAAGGTTATTGGATAAGCATATGGATGATAAGGGCATAGTGTAGGTTAGATGGCCTTTAGTTTTTTTCCATGTCGGTGCAACATCGAGGGCCGAAGGGCCTGTACTGCGCTGTATCGTTCTATGTTCTATGTTCAAATCTGTACAGGGAAAAAACAAACTCAACTCTGGAAAGGGAATTGACTCATTCACTACTGGACAGGGAAAAGGCATACTCAAATCTAGACAGAGAACTGAGCCATTCACAACTGGACACGGAAGATGCACGCTCAAACCTGGAGAGGGAATTGACCCATTCACTACTGGGCTGGGAAAGGCACACACAAACCTGGACTGGGAATTGATCCATTCAGAACTGAGCAGTGAAAAGACACACTCAAATCTGGAGAGGGAACTGACCCATTCAAATCTGTCCAGGGGAAGACAAACTCAACTCTGGAAAGGGAACTGACCCATTCACTACTGTACAGGGAAAAGGCTTACTCAAATCTAGGCAGAGAACGGATCCATTCACAACTGGACAAGGAAGATGCACGCTCAAACCTGGAGAGGGAATTGACCCATTCACTACTGGACAGGGAAAAGACTCACTTAAATCTGAACAGGGAACTGACCCATTCAGAACAGGACATGGAAGTGTCACACTCAAACCTGGACAGGGAACTCACTCACTCACAACTGAACAGCAGAATGACACACACCAATCAGGAGAAGGAAATAACTTATTCACTTACTGGACAGAGGTTAGACATACTCAAACCTGGAGAGGGAACTGACACATTCACAACGAAAGGGAAAAGCCACACTCAACCCTGGAGAGGGAACTGACCCATTCACTACTGAATAGAGGAAATACTCTATGGAACTGAACAGGAAACTGGCCATTCATATCTGGACAGAGGAAAGGCACACTCATATCAGGAGGGGGAACTGACCCATTCACTACTGGAGAGGGGAAATACACTCTCACAACTGGTGGGAGAAGACACACTGAAATCTCGACTGGGATCGGATGCATTTACATTTGGACAAGGGAAAATACTCAAATCTGGAGTGTGAATTATCTATTCACTTTCTGGTCAAGAGAAAACCATAGTCGAAGCACTTTAGGGTACTGAAACAGCCTCAACAGGCAGGATAAATCTGGATGGGAATTGACACATTCACAACTGGACAGTGGAAAGGCACACTCCAATCTAGAGGAGGAAGTAACTCATTCACTTACTGGACACAGGATAGGCATAGTCAAATCTGGAGAGGGAACTGACCCATTCACGACTGGGCAGTGAAACGACTCTCAAATCTGGATAGGGTACTGACACTTTCATAACTGAACAGGGGAAAGACACACTCAATTCTGGGCAGGGAACTGATCCATTCACAACTGGATGGGGAAAAACACACTCAAATCTGGACAGGGAACTGATCCATTCACAACTGGATGGGGAAAAACACACTCAAATCTGGACAGGGAACTGACCCATTCATAACTGGACAGGGGATAACACTGAAATCTGGAGAGTGAATTGACCATTCCCTGGCCAAAAGTAAACGACAGTCGAGCTGTTTAGGGTACTGATCCATCCTCAAATGGACTGGAGAAAGACACTCAAATCTGGATGAGGGAACTCACCCATTCCCTTTCTGGACTAATGAAAACCACAGCCAAATCTGTTAGGGTACTGACATATTCACAATTGGACAGTGGAAAGGCACACTCCAATCTAGAGGAGGAAGTAACTCATTCACTTACTGGCCAGAGGATAGACATACTCAGATCTGGAGAAGGAACTGACCCATTCACTACTGGAAAGGGAAAAGACACACTCAAATCTGGTCAGGGAACTGACACATTCACAACTGGACATGATAATTGGGGGCAGCACGGTAGCATGGTGGTTAGCATCAAGGCTTCACAGCTCCAGGGTCCCAGGTTCGATTCCCGGCTGGGTCACTGTCTGTGTGGAGTCTGCACGTCCTCCGCGTGGGTTTCCTCCGGTTGCTCCGGTTTCCTCCCACAGTCCAAAGATGTGCGGGTTAGGTGGATTGGCCAGGCTAAATTGCCCATAGTGTCCTAAAAAATAAGGTTAATGGGGGTTGTTGGGTTACTGGTATCGGGTGGATACGTGGGTTTGAGTAGGGTGATCATTGCTCGGCACAACATCGAGGGCCGAAGGGCCTGTTCTGTGCTGTACTATTCTAATTCTAATAAAGACGCACTGGACAGGGAACTGGCCCATTCAGAACTTGACATGGGAAAGGCACACTCAAATCTGGACAGGGAACTGATCCATTAACAGCTGTACCGGGGAAAGACACACTCAATCTGGAGAGGGAACTGACCCATTCACTACTGGACCCATTCACTACTGGAGAGGGCAAATACTCCCTCACAACGGGACAGGGAAAAGACACACTCAAATCTGGAAAGGGAACTGATCCTTTCACAACGGGACAGGGGAAAGACACACTCAAATCTGGCCAGGGAACTGATACATTCATAACTGGACAGGGGATAACAATCAAATCTGTAGAGGGCATTGATCATTCTCTGGTCAAAGGAAAATGACAGTCGAAGCTGTTTAGGGTACTGATCCATCCTCAAATGGACTGGAGTAAGACACACTCAAATCTGGATGAGGGAACTGACATATTCACAATGGGACAATAGAAAGGCACACCCCATCACTTACTGACAGAGGATAGACAAACTCAAATCTGGAGAGGGAACTGACACATTCACTACTGGACAGAGAAAAGACATATGTGGACAGGGGAAAGGCACAATAAAATCTGGAATAGGGAACTGACCCATTCATATCTGGGCAATGGCATGGCACACTCTAATCAGGAGAATGAAGTAACTCATTCACTTTCTGGACAGGTGAAAGACACATTCAAATCTGGACAGGGGAAAGTCACACACCAATCTGGGCAGCAAATTCATCTTTCCACAAGTGAACAGGCGCAAGGTACACTCAAATCTGGATACAGACAGAACCCATTCATAATTGAGGGCCACTGTCATACTGAATAGAACGGACTACTGCAAAGAAGTATACCAACAACTCAACAACCAGGAACACTACAGACAGTTAGGGGCTGATATAGCTCATTGGGCTAAATCGGTGGCTTTTAAGGCAGACCAAGCAGGCCAGCAGCACGGTTCGATTCCCGTATCAGCCTCCCCGGACAGGCACCGGAATGTGGCGACTAGGGGCTTTTCACAGTAACTTCATTGAAGCCTACTCGTGACAATAAGCGATTTTCATTTTTCAGTTACCCGCAGATTCAACGAAGGAACACATCTGCCAACTAAACAGACTGATCAGGACCTTGGAACCAGACCTTCAGAGCACCCTACGCGCTCTCATCCCACGTAATCCCCGCATTGGAGATCTCAACTGCCTCCCAAAAATACACAAGGCCAACACACCAGGCCGTCCTATCGTTTCAGGCAATGGGACCCTGTGTGAAAACCTCTCTGGCCACATCGAGGGCATCTTGAAACCCATCGTGCAAGGTACACCCAGGTTCTGTCGCGACACAACGGACTTCCTACAGAAACTCAGCACCCATGGACCAGTTGAACCAGGAACATTCCTAGTCACAATGGATGTCTCGGCACTCTACACCAGCATCCCCCATGACAACGGCATTGCTGCAACAGCCCCAGTCCTCAACACCGACAACTGCAAATCTCCGGACGCAATTCTGCAACTCATCCGCTTCATTCTAGATCACAACGTCTTCACCTTCGACAACAAATTCTTCATCCAGATGCATGTAACGGCCATGGGGACCAAATTCACACCTCAATATGCCAACATCTTCATGCACAAGTTTGAACAAGACTTCCTCACTGCACAGGACCTTCAACCGATGTTATACACCAGATACATCAATGACTTTTTTTTCGTTTGGACCCACAGCGAAGAATCACTGAAACGACTACACGATGAGATCAATCAATTCCATCCCATCATCAGACTCACCATGGACTATTCTCCAAAATCTGTTGCATTCTTGGACACACTCATCTCCATCAAGGACGGTCACCTCAGCACTTTGCTTTACCGCAAGCCCACAGACAACCTCACGATGCTCCACTTCTCCAGCTTTCACCCGAAACACATTAAAGAAGCCATCCCCTATGGACAAGCCCTCCGCATACACAGGATCTTCTCAGACGAGGAGGAGCGTAACAGACACCTACAGATGCTGAAAGATGCTCTCGTACGAACGGGATATGGCGCGCGACTCATCGATCGACAGTTCCAACGCGCCACAGCAAAAAACCGCACCGACCTCCTCAGAAGACAAACACGGGACACCACTGACAGAGTACCCTTCGTCGTCCAGTACTTTCCTGGGGCGGAGAAACTACGACATCTTCTTCGCAGCCTTCAACACATCATCAATGAAGATGAACATCTTGCCAAGGTCATCCCCACACCCCCACTACTGGCCTTCAAACAGGCCGCGCAACCTCAAACAAACTATTGCTTGCAGCAAATTACGAAGACTTCAGAACAGAGAGCACGACACCACACAACCCTGCCAGGGCAATCAAGACATGCCAAATCATTGACTTGGATACCACCATTATAGAATATAGAACAGTACAGAACAGGCCCTTCGGCCCTCGATGTTGTGCCGAGCAATGATCACCCTACCCAAACCCACGCATCCACCCAATACCAGTAACCCAACAACTCCCCCCCTTAACCTTTCTATTAGGACACTACAGGCAATTTAGCATGGCCAATCCACCTAACCCGCATATCTTTGGACTGTGGGAGGAAACCGGAGCACCTGGAGGAAACCCACGCACACAGGGGGAGGACGTGCAGACTCCACACAGACAGTGACCCAGCCGGGAATCGAACCTGGGACCCTGGAGCTGTGAAGCACTTATGCTAACCACCATGCTACCCTGCTGCCCTAAGCATTACACATGGAAACACCACCCACCAGGTACGCGGTACACACTCGTGCGACTCGACCAATGTGTCTACCTCTTACGCTGCAGGAAAGGATGTCCTGAAGTGTGGTACATTGGCGAGACCATGCAGACACTGCGACAACGAATGAACTGGCATCGCGCGACAATCACCAGGCAGGAATGTTCCCTTCCAGTCGGGAACACTTCAGCAGTCAAGGGTATTCAGCCTCTGATGTCCGGGTAAGCGTTCTGCAAGGCAGCCCTCAGGACAAGCGACAACGCAGAATCGCCGAGCAAAAACATATACCTAGTTCCGCACGCATGAGTGCGGCCTCAACCGGAATCTTGGATTCATGTTGCATTACATCCACCATCTGGCCTGGACTTGCAAAATTCCACCAACTGTTCTGGTTTGAGATAGTTCACACCTATTTAACCTGTGATTATCCGTCTCTCTGGATCTGTAATGATTTGATTACCTGCAAAAGCTTGCATTCCAAGCATTGTCCAGCATCTCTGACTTTGTCTATATAAATGTTTCTGAATCATACCTCTCCATTCACCTGAGGAAGGAGCTGCGCTCCGAAAGCTCGTGTTTGAAACAAACCTGTTGCATTTTAACCTGGTGTTGTAAGACTTCTTACTATCCTGTTGTTGGCCTATCTTTGCAGGTTCTCTTTCTTCTAGCCTTGTGTTGGGCTCTCTGATCGCAGGCCCAGTACTTGTGAGGTTGTGTGATTCAGCCTCTCTGTCACCATTCACATTTATACTTCACCTCTGGGAAGAACCTGCTCATTCGGGTTCTTGTCAGCTGTGCTCTGTTCACCACTTGTATCTGCATGAGGATCAGCCTTGCGCAGGAGGAGGTGCAGTTGGCCCTGTTATTTACTTGGTTCCTGAGTCCCCACCCTGTTTCCGTCCTAAGCTCTTCCTCCCATTGTCCCCTTGTTTTATACAGTGGGGAGCGTGTCCTTTCTAAACGTCGTCCGTTCAGGTTCGCGCAGTTCCCCTTCCCTCGACAATCCGCCTCCAGGAACGCATTTAGCATTGTGCTTCCCAGGGTTTTGTGGACATGTTGTTGTCTCTTGGCTGAGAAAGTGTTTGACCTGCAGATTTTGGAGTGCATTGCCGTTCAGTAGTTCCAGTCTGTCCGTCAGTTCCTCAAATGTCGATAATTTGTCTCCCATGTAAATGTCTTGAACCGTCAGTTCCCCCCCCGTCCGGTCTCCCGATATTAAAGCCGTCTTCGGGCATGGTCGGTGGAAACTGTGCTTCCTGCTGATGGGCTCCATGTAGATGCCTCGGTCAGACCCAGGTGCTGCTTCATCTGGTTCCAGGCTCTCAGTGATGCCACCACCACTGGGCGTGTTGTGTATTTTATTGACAGGGTTGGACCGCTGCTGTGGTGAGGGTCCGAAGGGCCATTCCTCAATGGGAGGACTCCCCCATTCTCCCCCATTCTGTGTTTGGTTCCATCACCCACCCCTTATTCTTTCTGCCGTGGCTGCCCAGAGGTAATATCGAAAGTTGGGGAGGGCCAGGCCCCCCATGCACATTCTGCTTTGTAGTACTGGTAAGACCACACCTGGAGTGTGGCGCTGGTTTGGTCCCCTTACTTTAGGAAAGATGTCACGGCATTGAAGGCCGTTCAGAGGCTGGTCACCAGACTGATTCCACAGATGACGGGTTTGTTGTTTGAAGAGAGATTGTCCAGTTTCGGTCGATACTCTCTGGTTTAGAAGAATGAGGGGAGATAGAATTGATCAGGTTCCGGGGCAGCACATTTAAAACTGAGATGAGGAGAAATTACTTCTACCAAAGGGCCGTGAATCTGGAATTCGCTGCTCCAGAGTGCGGTGGATGTTGGGACTGAGTAAATTTAATGAGGAGTTAGACAGATTATTGATTGTTAATGGGTTGAAGGGTTATGGATAAATTGTCAGGACTGGGGGGTGACGCCAGAATGCGATTATCCATGGACGTATTGAACTGTGGAGCAGGCTCGAGAGGCTAAATTGCCGACTCCTGCTCTTAGTTCTCCTGTTGAAATGAAGACCTATTCTGTCTGATTTCATCTTCCATCTCAGAACCTGTAGCCCTTCAGGTAATAGCACCTTGATCACAAATTTCCTGCTCTTGATTAATGAGGTGATTTTGTGATTGAAAAGGAGACCAGGGGTTATGGGGAGAAGGCGAGATAAGGGGGTGAGGAACGTACCAGCTATGATCGAATGGTGGAGCAGACGAGATGGGGGAACTCGCCTAATTCTGCTGCTCTCAATAATAAACCAATGAACTTTCAGTTTTCGTGCCCTGTGCAACACAGAAAAATTTAATTTTACAGTGGAATGGATGAGATTCTATTCTAAATGCAAATGTTATTTTCTTCATCATTCTTCCACAATGTCTTGGGAAGTTAACTCCCCCCGCCCCCCCCCCCCCCCCCCCACCCCCCACCTTCACTGGACTTTATCCGAATGATCTGCTTGGTTTTATTTTGGATTCTTCACTAAAACAACATTTGTCAGGCCATCGTTGGAAGGAGGTGAACCCATCACTCTCCTGTTCCTCACTGTTCCACTGTCAGTGACCTGGCTTCAGAACAAAGATTCAAAGAAAGAACTAAAGAACAAAACAGACATTTCAGAAAACGGGGAAAGAATTCTTGCCACTTCTACGGAAAACTGATCAATGATGGCGATTACTCTTTGAAGAGACAGACCTCGATCGTCATTTAACACGGTAGGTAGTTGCCACAGCAATTACTGATTTAACAGGAAAAGCAAGAAACTGCAGAAAATCTAGTCATTTTAGAGGGGAAGCAACCCTCAGTGAGCCAGGTGGGGCCAGGTCTCACGCAGTTCCTCGTTAGTATAGTGGTTAGTATCCCCGCCTGTCACGCGGGAGACCGCGGTTCAATTCCCCGACGGGGAGCTTGTACCTCTCCTGGAAGAAAACGGCAATACATTTTTAAAAGTGGCACATCAGCTGTCAAATCCGCCAAGGCACATCGCCCAAGAGATGCACTCGACAAGGGCGTCCTGGAAACATATCTTTAAATCCGCCCACGCCAATATTGTGCTGCACTCGGTCGGTCAGCGAACAGGGCATACATCGTTTTCATTTTCCACATTTGTCCGTATTGAAGTTCAAATGCAAACTTCAACGTGCGCCATTTGTCGCACACGATCTTCATTCGCAAAAACGACACAATTGAAACACATTTCTTCAAAGGTCACCACAGCCAAGTCGTGAACAATGAGACAATCAAGGAGGATCGGGCAGTAACTCACGACTGCTCGTCAGGAACAGAATCGCCGATGCAGCTGACCTGCATGCTGTGATACTCAATAACGGTCTTCCAAACGCGACAAGAATGCAAAAACTGTACGCAGAATGTAATAATTTGAAGTACCGGATCATCTCGCAACACGCACAAGCTTCCATCCAAGAATAGTGTTGTATAGTGAGGCATAGTGGATCCTTCTTAACCGTGTGTCCTGAATTTCACTTCTGTTCATTTTTGCTTCAATAACCTTTTCGATTTACCGAAGCAGCAGGAAATGAAATCAGCCTGTTAGTGTACAGAACGTCATTGTTAATACATGCAGACCGGACCCGGAGAGGCTGTCCCCTGGTCCCCCAATCTTCAGAAACTATTGTACCCAACGTCGACATGATTCGTGAATTTGGAAACTGCCTATTTCACCGCTCTTTATATTGTGTCCTGTTATTGAACAAAAACGTTTAATTCAATGTGTTTTCTGGGAAAAGCAAGGATGCGCATCCCCTGGTTTGCACAAAAGTCTGATGCATAATGTTCGTGCTGACATGTTAAATAGTGGCCCTGGTTAGAAAACTGGTTAATTGAAATCGTTTTTTTATGGTGCCAAGTGCAATTTCGAAAATATTTTCTGCTGCATCTCATGCCTCAGGAACAGATCTCCTCAATATTCCTGTGAAGCGATGGCGATTGAGACATGTAGCAAGTATAACAAACACCACGTTAATGTCCAACAGGTATGCTTCAAACACGAGTTTTCGGAGCAATTGTCCTTCCTCAGGTGAATCTGAGGAATCAGCATTCACCTGAGGAAGGAGCAGTGCTCCGAAAACTAGTGTTTGAAACAATCCTGTTGGACTTTAACCTGGTGTTGTAAGAATTCTTACTGTACTCACCCAAGTCCAAAGCGGGCATTTCCACAACAATTGAACCATGAGCCGACTTGCGGATGTCAGGGTCTGAAGTGAACATCCGCATCAATACTTACAGCTCAACACACACGGAAGTGTTTGGGTGTTCTGCATTCTGTCTTCCAAAGTTAACCTCGATCGTCATTTAACACGGTAGGTAGTTGCCACAGCAATTACTGATTTAACAGGAGAAGCAAGAAACTGCAGAAAATCTAGTCATTTTAGAGGGGAAGCAACCCTCAGTGAGCCAGGTGGGGCCAGGTCTCACGAAGTTCCTCGTTAGTATAGTGGTTAGTATCCCCGCCTGTCACGCGGGAGACGGGGGTTCAATTCCCCGACGGGGAGCTTGTACCTCTCCTGGAAGAAAACGGCAATCCTTTTTAAAAGTGGCACATCAGCTGTCAAATCCGCCAAGGCACATCGCCCAAGAGATGCACTCGACAAGGGCGTCCTGGAAACATATCTTTAAATCCGCCCACGCCAATATTGTGCTGCACTCGGTCGGTCAGCGAACAGGGCATATATCGTTTTCATTTTCCACATTTGTCCGTATTGAAGTTCAAATGCAAACTTCAACGTGCGCCATTTGTCGCACACGATCTTCATTCGCAAAAACGACACAATTGAAACACATTTCTTCAAAGGTCACCACAGCCAAGTCGTGAACAATGAGACAATCAAGGAGGATCGGGCAGTAACTCACGACTGCTCGTCAGGAACAGAATCGCCGATGCAGCTGACCTGCATGCTGTGATATTCAATAACGGTCTTCCAAACGCGACAAGAATGCAAAAACTGTACGCAGAATGTAATAATTTGAAGTACCGGATCATCTCGCAACACGCACAAGCTTCCATCCAAGAATAGTGTTGTATAGTGAGGCATAGTGGATCCTTCTTAACCGTGTGACCTGAATTTCACTTCTGTTCATTTTTGCTTCAATAACCTTTTCGATTTACCGAAGCAGCAGGAAATGAAATCAGCCTGTTAGTGTACAGAACGTCATTGTTAATACTTGCAGAACCGACCCGGAGAGGCTGTCGCCTGGTCCCCCAATCTTCAGAAACTATTGTACCCAAAAGTCTGATGCATAATTTTCGTGCTGACATTTTAAATAGTGGCCCTGGTTAGAAAACTGGTTAATTGAAATCGTTTTTTTATGGTGCCAAGTGCAATTTCGAAAATATTTTCTGCTGCATCTCATGCCTCAGGAACAGATCTCCTCAATATTCCTGTGAAGCGATGGCGATTGAGACATGTAGCAAGTATAACAAACACCACGTTAATGTCCAACAGGTATGCTTCAAACACGAGTTTTCGGAGCAATTGTCCTTCCTCAGGTGAATCTGAGGAATCAGCATTCACCTGAGGAAGGAGCAGTGCTCCGAAAACTAGTGTTTGAAACAAACCTGTTGGACTTTAACCTGGTGTTGTAAGAATTCTTACTGTACTCACCCAAGTCCAAAGCGGGCATTTCCACAACAATTGAACCATGAGCCGACTTGCGGATGTCAGGGTCTGAAGTGAACATCCGCATCAATACTTACAGCTCAACACACACGGAAGTGTTTGGGTGTTCTGCATTCTGTCTTCCAAAGTTAACCTCGATCGTCATTTAACACGGTAGGTAGTTGCCACAGCAATTACTGATTTAACAGGAAAAGCAAGAAACTGCAGAAAATCTAGTCATTTTAGAGGGGAAGCAACCCTCAGTGAGCCAGGTGGGGCCAGCTCTCACGTAGTTCCTCGTTAGTATAGTGGTTAGTATCCCCGCCTGTCACGCGGGAGACCGACGGGGAGTTTGTACCTCTCCTGGAAGATTAAACAACGATCCTTCTTAAAAGTGGCACATCGGCTGTCAAATCCGCCAAAGCCCATCGCAAAAGAGATGTACTCGACGGGGCGTCCTGGAAACATATCTTTAAATCCGCCCACGCCAAAATTGTGCTGCACTCGGTCGGTCAGCGAACAGGGCATATATCGTTTTCATTTTCCACATTTGTCCGTATAGAAGTTCAAATGCAAACTTCAACGTGCGCCATTTGTCGCACACGATCTTCATTCGCAAAAACGACACAATTGAAACACATTTCTTCAAAGGTCACCACAGCCAAGTTGTCAACAATGAGACAATCAAGGAGGATCGGGCAGTAACTCACGACTGCTCGTCAGGAACAGAATCGCCGATGCAGCTGACCTGCATCCTGTGATATTCAATAACGGTCTTCCAAACGCGACAAGAATGCAAAAACTGTACGCAGAATGTAATAAATTGAAGTACCTGATCATCTCGCAACACGCACAAGCTTCCATTCAAGAATAATGTTGTATAGTGAGGCATAGTGGATCCTTCTTAACGGTGTGACCTGAATTTCAATTCTGTTCATTTTTGCTTCAATAACCTTTTCAATTTACCGAAGTAGCAGGAAATGAAATCAGCCTGTTAGTGTAAAGAACGTCATTGTTAATACATGCAGAACCGACCCGGAGACGCTGTCCCCTGGTCCCCCAATCTTCAGAAACTATTGTACCCAACGTCGACATGATTCGTGAATTTGGAACCTGCCTATCCCACGGCTCTTTATATTGTGTCCTGTTATATAACAAAAACGTTTAATTCAATGTATTTACTGGGAAAAGCAAGGATGCGCATCCCCTGGTTTGCACAAAAGTCTGATGCATAATGTTCGTGCTGACATTTTAAATAGTTGCCCTGGTTAGACAACTGGTTAATTGAAATCGTTTTTTTATGGTGCCAAGTGCAATTTCGAAAATATTTTCTGCTGCATCTCATGCCTCTGGAACAGATCTCCTCAATATTCCTGTGAAGCGATGGCGATTGAGACATGTAGCAAGTATAACAAACACCACGTTAATGTCCAACAGGTCTGTTTCAAACACGAGCTTTCGGAGCAATTGTCCTTCCTCAGGTGAATCTGAGGAATCAGCATTCACCTGAGGAAGGAGCAGTGCTCCGAAAACTAGTGTTTGAAACAAACCTGTTGGACTTTAACCTGGTGTTGTAAGAATTCTTACTGTACTCACCCAAGTCCAAAGCGGGCATTTCCACAACAATTGAACCATGAGCCGACTTGCGGATGTCAGGGTCTGAAGTGAACATCCGCATCAATACTTACAGCTCAACACACACGGAAGTGTTTGGGTGTTCTGCATTCTGTCTTCCAAAGTTAACCTCGATCGTCATTTAACACGGTAGGTAGTTGCCACAGCAATTACTGATTTAACAGGAGAAGCAAGAAACTGCAGAAAATCTAGTCATTTTAGAGGGGAAGCAACCCTCAGTGAGCCAGGTGGGGCCAGGTCTCACGCAGTTCCTCGTTAGTATAGTGGTTAGTATCCCCGCCTGTCACGCGGGGGACCGGGGTTCAATTCCCCGACGGGGAGCTTGTACCTCTCCTGGAAGAAAACGGCAATCCTTTTTAAAAGTGGCACATCAGCTGTCAAATCCGCCAAGGCACATCGCCCAAGAGATGCACTCGACAAGGGCGTCCTGGAAACATATCTTTAAATCCGCCCACGCCAATATTGTGCTGCACTCGGTCGGTCAGCGAACAGGGCATATATCGTTTTCATTTTCCACATTTGTCCGTATAGAAGTTCAAATGCAAACTTCAACGTGCGCCATTTGTCGCACACGATCTTCATTCGCAAAAACGACACAATTGAAACACATTTCTTCAAAGGTCACCACAGCCAAGTCGTGAACAATGAGACAATCAAGGAGGATCGGGCAGTAACTCACGACTGCTCGTCAGGAACAGAATCGCCGATGCAGCTGACCTGCATGCTGTGATATTCAATAACGGTCTTCCAAACGCGACAAGAATGCAAAAACTGTACGCAGAATGTAATAATTTGAAGTACCGGATCATCTCGCAACACGCACAAGCTTCCATCCAAGAATAGTGTTGTATAGTGAGGCATAGTGGATCCTTCTTAACCGTGTGTCCTGAATTTCACTTCTGTTCATTTTTGCTTCAATAACCTTTTCGATTTACCGAAGCAGCAGGAAATGTAATCAGCCTGTTAGTGTAAAGAACGTCATTGTTAATACATGCAGAACCGACCCGGAGAGGCTGTCCTCTGGTCCCCCAATCTTCAGAAACTATTGTACCCAACGTCGACATGATTCGTGAATTTGGAAACTGCCTATTTCACCGCTCTTTATATTGTGTCCTGTTATTGAACAAAAACGTTTAATTCAATGTGTTTGCTGGGAAAAGCAAGGATGCGCATCCCCTGGTTTGCACAAAAGTCTGATGCATAATGTTCGTGCTGACATGTTAAATAGTGGCCCTGGTTAGACAACTGGTTAATTGAAATCGTTTTTTTATCGTGCCAAGTGCAATTTCGAAAATATTTTCTGCTGCATCTCATGCCTCTGGAACAGATCTCCTCAATATTCCTGTGAAGCGATGGCGATTGAGACATGTAGCAAGTATAACAAACACCACGTTAATGTCCAACAGGTCTGCTTCAAACACGAGTTTTCGGAGCAATTGTCCTTCCTCAGGTGAATCTGAGGAATCAGCATTCACCTGAGGAAGGAGCAGTGCTCCGAAAACTAGTGTTTGAAACAAACCTGTTGGACTTTAACCTGGTGTTGTAAGAATTCTTACTGTACTCACCCAAGTCCAAAGCGGGAATTTCCACAACAATTGAACCATGAGCCGACTTGCGGATGTCAGGGTCTGAAGTGAACATCCGCATCAATACTTACAGCTCAACACACACGGAAGTGTTTGGGTGTTCTGCATTCTGTCTTCCAAAGTTAACCTCGATCGTCATTTAACACGGTAGGTAGTTGCCACAGCAATTACTGATTTAACAGGAAAAGCAAGAAACTGCAGAAAATCTAGTCATTTTAGAGGGGAAGCAACCCTCAGTGAGCCAGGTGGGGCCAGGTGTCACGCAGTTCCTCGTTAGTATAGTGGTTAGTATCCCCGCCTGTCACGCGGGAGACCTCGGTTCAATTCCCCGACGGGGAGTTTGTACCTCTCCTGGAAGATTAAACAACGATCCTTCTTAAAAGTGGCACATCAGCTGTCAAATCCGCCAAGGCACATCGCCCAAGAGATGCACTCGACAAGGGCGTCCTGGAAACATATCTTTAAATCCGCCCACGCCAATATTGTGCTGCACTCGGTCGGTCAGCGAACAGGGCATATATCGTTTTCATTTTCCACATTTGTCCGTATAGAAGTTCAAATGCAAACTTCAACGTGCGCCATTTGTCGCACACGATCTTCATTCGCAAAAACGACACAATTGAAACACATTTCTTCAAAGGTCACCACAGCCAAGTCGTGAACAATGAGACAATCAAGGAGGATCGGGCAGTAACTCACGACTGCTCGTCAGGAACAGAATCGCCGATGCAGCTGACCTGCATGCTGTGATATTCAATAACGGTCTTCCAAACGCGACAAGAATGCAAAAACTGTACGCAGAATGTAATAATTTGAAGTACCGGATCATCTCGCAACACGCACAAGCTTCCATCCAAGAATAGTGTTGTATAGTGAGGCATAGTGGATCCTTCTTAACCGTGTGTCCTGAATTTCACTTCTGTTCATTTTTGCTTCAATAACCTTTTCGATTTACCGAAGCAGCAGGAAATGTAATCAGCCTGTTAGTGTAAAGAACGTCATTGTTAATACATGCAGAACCGACCCGGAGAGGCTGTCCCCTGGTCCCCCAATCTTCAGAAACTATTGTACCCAACGTCGACATGATTCGTGAATTTGGAAACTGCCTATTTCACCGCTCTTTATATTGTGTCCTGTTATTGAACAAAAACGTTTAATTCAATGTGTTTGCTGGGAAAAGCAAGGATGCGCATCCCCTGGTTTGCACAAAAGTCTGATGCATAATGTTCGTGCTGACATGTTAAATAGTGGCCCTGGTTAGACAACTGGTTAATTGAAATCGTTTTTTTATCGTGCCAAGTGCAATTTCGAAAATATTTTCTGCTGCATCTCATGCCTCTGGAACAGATCTCCTCAATATTCCTGTGAAGCGATGGCGATTGAGACATGTAGCAAGTATAACAAACACCACGTTAATGTCCAACAGGTATGCTTCAAACACGAGTTTTCGGAGCAATTGTCCTTCCTCAGGTGAATCTGAGGAATCAGCATTCACCTGAGGAAGGAGCAGTGCTCCGAAAACTAGTGTTTGAAACAAACCTGTTGGACTTTAACCTGGTGTTGTAAGAATTCTTACTGTACTCACCCAAGTCCAAAGCGGGAATTTCCACAACAATTGAACCATGAGCCGACTTGCGGATGTC
>NW_024055698.1:0-75989 GCF_902713615.1 Scyliorhinus canicula
TGGTTTATTCCTGTCCTTCACTGAAGGAAATCTTCTATCCTTACCTGGTCTGGCCTACATGTGATTCCAGATCCACAGTCAGCTGGTTGACTCTTAAAATGCTCTCTGAGATACACTCAGTTCAAGGGCAATTAGGGCTGGGCAGTGAATGCTGGCCCAGCCAGCGACACCCACATCCCGTGAATGAACCGAAAAGAAAATCTGCCGTCCTTACCTGGTCTGGCCGACACGATTCCAAACCACAGCAATGTGGTTGACTCTTTAAATGCCCTCCGAGATGGCCGAGGAAGCCGCTTAGTTTGAGGGAAATTAGGGATGGGCAATAAATGCTGGCCCAGCCAGTGACTCCCACAAATGAATAAATAAAATCCTGGAGACTCCAGTCAGTCAATCCGGGAGAGTTGGTATCCGGTCCAGGCTGGCAGCGCATGAGCCCTGTGGCACCTTGTCCTCTGTAAAGATGGCGGCCGGTAACCCGGGCCTGTCACCGCTCAGCTCTCACTCTGTTCGGTGCTGTTTAAGACGGGACCGTTAACATTTTACTCGGGAGTTGAAGCCTCCACGGGGTATTTATGAAGCCTCCCGGCTCACTGCGCAGCTTCTATTGCTCCCCGGCCACCCACCGGCTCCAATCCTGAAATTTGCTCCATTGTTTCTTTCCTGCTCCTCGCACCGTCAACGACAATCTGAACCGCGCATGCGCTGGGCACAGCCCAAAATGTCACAATGCGCGGGGAGTGATCGGTGGCGGCTCTGGACCAATAGGAACAGAGGGGCGGGATTGGAAGACCGGACATGAGCGGCTGGTCCTCCAGCCAATGGGAGTGAATGAGGGGCGGAGCTGGACTGTGAGTGAAGCATGCGCAGTGCGTGTGATGGGCAGATGGGTCCACAATGGGTAAAGGGGGGGATGGCGGGGCGAAGGGTCCGGCGGGTGGACAGAGAGGCTCCGGAAACCCCAGGAATAAACTGAGCGGATCCCCCCCTCCCCCTGTTTACACCGAGCGGGGCCGCAGCCCCCAGATCAATGACAAGCTGCTTTGTATCAGGTTGGCCATTGGTTCCAGAGGTTGTTCCCTGGTCTCCAACATCGCTTCTTTATCAGTGAATCATTGAATGGTCACAATACAGACTGAGGCCATTCAGCCCGTCCTGTCTGTGCTGGCTCTCTGTGCCAGAGCCAATCAGCCCCTCCCACTCCCTTGTCCTTTCACCAACAAGACCAGCAGCAAATATTCCCCATCCCCAGTTACCTGTGGAGAAGATGATGTTTGACCTTCTTGAACCGCTGCTGTCTGTGTGGTGAAGGGACTCCCACAATGCTGGAGTTACAGGTTATTCACCCAGTGATGATGAACGAACAGTGATACATGTCCAAATCAATAACAATGTATATTTATATAGCGCCCTTCAACTAATGGACCATTCTGAGGTGCTCCATGGGTGGGTTAAAAAGCAATATTTGACACAGAGTCATATAAGGAGATAAGAGGCAGATGGTCAGAGTTGGATTTACCGAGTATCTTAAAGGAGGACAGGAAGATAGAGAAGTCAAGAGGCTTGGGGAGGAAATTCCAGAGTTTATGGCCTCAGCTCGAGGCATGGATACCAAACATGGAGTGATTAAAATCAGGAATGGTCAGGAAGCTGGAATGAGAGGAGTGCAGAGACCTTGGAGGTTGTGAGGCTGGAGCAGATTGCAGAGACTGGGAGATAAGAGCGTGGAGGAGATTACAGAGAGAGAGAGACCAGAGCATGGGGGAGATTTTCGAGAGATAGAGAATGACATGGAGGAGATTATAGAGAGATAGAGAATGGCATGGAGGAGATTATAGAGAGATAGAGAATGACATGGAGGAGATTACAGAGAGATAGAGAATGACATGGAGGAGATTATAGAGAGATAGAGAATGACATGGAGGAGATTACAGAGAGATAGAGAATGACATGGAGGAGATTACAGAGAGATAGAGAATGGCATGGAGGAGATTATAGAGAGATAGAGAATGACATGGAGGAGATTACAGAGAGATAGAGAATGACGTGGAGGAGATTACAGAGAGATAGAGAATGGCATGGAGGAGATTATAGAGAGATAGAGAATGACATGGAGGAGATTATAGAGAGTGGAAGGGGGTGAGGGGGGAACAAGAGCATGGGGTATTTTTTAATGTATCTGCTTCTTAACTGGGAGCCTTTGTAGGTCTGTGAGCATGACTGAAACTTGGTGTGATTAAGCAATAAAGATCTCGGGTTCATAGGGAGGTTTAATGTGGGGGACCAGCTGGGACTGCATTAGAACTGTTAAATCTACAGAGAACAAAGGAATGGGTGAAAATTTCATCATCATCCAAATGCTGATGGATTTTGAACATGGAAGGGAAACAACACCGTTCACAGTGGAAACTGTGCTCAGGTTCTGTGTGGCTGAGATTTCAGCCG
This sequence comes from Scyliorhinus canicula, assembly GCF_902713615.1. Taxonomy (NCBI): domain Eukaryota; kingdom Metazoa; phylum Chordata; class Chondrichthyes; order Carcharhiniformes; family Scyliorhinidae; genus Scyliorhinus; species Scyliorhinus canicula. The sequence goes on from NW_024055698.1 coordinate 2,443, forward strand.
ATCAGCTGTCCTGTTGAGACAAACGCAGTTACAGCAGAGAGAGAACGTAGAAACATGCGGACTGTGGGAAGGGATACAATTACCCATTGAAGTGGAAATTCACAGTGACACTCACACAGGGGAGAGATCGCTCACTTGCTCCTAGTGTGGGAAGACATTCACTACCTCATCCCACCTATTGACCCCAATGAGTCCACACTGGGAAGAGACCGTTCAGCTGCTCCGAGTGTGGGAAGGGATTAGCTCACTCAGCCAACCTGCTGAGACACCAGCGAGTTCACACCCACGAGATACCTTTTAAATACCCAGACTGCGGGAAGCACTGTAGAGGTTCTGAGGAACTTATGTCCCATCAATGTGTTCACACTGACATGGCACCGTTCAAGTGCTCTGGCTGTGGGACTGGGTTCAGGCGATCATCTGATCTGACTGTACATCATTGCAGTCACTCCAGAGAGAGGCCGTTCACCTGCTCTGAGTGTGGGAAAGGATTCATTACCTCATCCTACCTGCTGACACACCAGTACATTCACAGTGGGGAAAGGCCATTCACCTGCTCCAAGTGTGGGAAGCGATTTAGTCACTCACACAACCTCCAGCGACACCAGTACATTCACACTGAGGAGAGGCCATTCACCTGCTCTGACTGTGGGAAGAGATTCACTCAGAGATATAGTCTTCTGGAACACCAGCGAACTCACACTGGGGAGAGGCTGTTCCCCTGCAGTGAGTGTGGGAAGGGATTCAGTGCCTCATCACAACTGCTGACCCACCAGTGCACTTACACTGGGGAGAGGCCATTCAGCTGCTCCTGGTGTGGGAAGGGATTTGCTCGATCATCCAACCTGCTGAGACACCAGTGGGTTCGCAGTGAGGACAGACCGTTTAAATGTCCAGACTCTGGGAAGTGTTATACAAGTTCTGAGGAACTGATGTCCCATCAACATGTTCACACTGACGAGAGACCGTTTAGGTGCTCTGATTGTAGGACTGGGTTCAGGCGATCATCTGATCTCACTGTACATCAGCGTATTTACACTGGGGAGAGACCATTCACCTGCCCTGTGTGTGGTAAAGGATTCACTACCTCATCCTACCTGCTGACACACCAGCGACTTCACACTGGGGAGAGGCCGTTCAGCTGCTCTAAGTGTGGGAAGGGATTCACAGTCATCCAACCTGCTGACACACCAGCGCACTCACAACGGGGAGGGGCTGTCTGATGCCCTGTGTGAGTAGAGAGTATATCAGACATACACCCTTCTGAGACACCAGTGAGTTCATACTGAGGAAAGGCTGAATACCTGCTCTGTGTGTGGAGGGATTCACTCAATCACACAGTCGCCTGTTGGACAGTCATTCACTCTCTCCATGTGTGGAAATGTTTCAACTGACCTGATCAATCATCAAATTGTTCATACTGGGGAAAGGCTGGGCAGTGATATGACGTGAGATTGGATTCATTAATCATCCAATCTGTGGACACACCAGCAAGTTCCCACTGGGCTGAGACTGTTCACCTGCTCCGTGTGTGGGAAGCGATTCACTCAGTCATTTAAACTTCTGACTCGTCAGTGAGTTCACACTGCACAGAGGGTGTGTATGTGTGTGTGCGTGTTAAAGGATTTGATCGTCATCACAATTGTAAACTTGTCAATTACAAAGTGGAGAGAGGATATTCACCTGCTTCCTGTCTGCAAACACATTTCCCGATAATGGATATCGGATTGATCAGAGATCCTGGAATTCATTTCAAATTGTTGCAGACTTGCTCTCTGAAGGCTAAATATACTTTTCTGTTGCTTCACACCTCCACTCTATCCCAGTAACCCCACCCAACCTTTTTGGACACTCAGGGCAATTTATCATGGCCAATCCACCTGAGCTGCACATCTTTGGGCTGTGGGAGGAAACTGGAGCACCCGGAGGAAACCCACACAGACACAGGGAGAAAGTGCAGACTCCGCACAGACAGTGACCCAAGCCGGGAATTGAACCTGGGACCCCGGAGCTGTCAAGCAACAGTGCTAACCACCGTGCTACCGGAGACCAGGAAGAAGTGATGATGAAAGTTACTGGATTATTGTGAAAACTCAACTGATTCGCTAATATCCATCAGGGAGGGAACCTTCCACTTGGTCTGGACCTACACAGGACTCTGGCCTCTCAGAAAGGACAGAGATAGAGGTGGCAAGTAAAGGAAAAGGATTTTGTATATCTGCAAGACATATTGATAGATTAGTTAGTAAAGCCAATGGGGTGTTGAGCTTCATAAGCAGGAAAACTGATACAAAAACCGGGAAGTTATGCTGAATCTTTCTAAAGCTCTGGTTAGGTCACATCTCCAGTATTGTGTCCAGATTTGGTCACCAGACTTTAGGAAAGATGTGAAGATTCTTGAGAAGTTACAGACTTACCAGAATAGTTGGAGCAAAAGAAGCTGAGGGGAGATTGATTCAGGTTCTCAAGATTCTGACGGGTTTGATCAGGTGGACAAAAAAATCTGGACAGAGATTTCCATTTTTGGAATAAGAGATAGACGGGATGTGAGGGAGAATATTTTTACACAGTGAGTGATAATGACCCAAAACCTGCTGCCCACGAGGGGGTGGAAATAGGCACGATGAATGATTTTGAACAACATTGGAGAGACACGAGGGAAATAAACCTGCAAGGACATCGGGATAGAGCAGGAGAACTGGGACTGACTGGATTGCTGTGGAGAGCTGGCACAGACTCAATGGGTAGGAATGGCCTCCTCTGTACCATTATGACTCTATGGCTCTTTCCAAGAAATCCTTAAATCCTTACAGGCAGAAAGAGCCCATTCGGTCCATCGAGTCTGTACTGTACCCTCTGAAAGAACACCCTACCGAGGCTTAATCTCCCCACCCTATTCCCAAACACTACCTTTGTACACAAAGGGACAATTTAGCATGGCCAATCCACCTAACCTGCACATGTTTGTGGGAGGTAATGGAGCACCCGGAGGAAACCCACGCAGACTGGGGAGAATGTGCACAGTCCACACCAGTCTTTCCTTGTAGTTGCACCTTGTAATTTAAACCCCGGGGGGTTCAGATATCACTCAGGTAAATCTGTGCTACACTCCCTCTGAGGCCATTCTATCCTTCCTCAGGTTTGTTGCCCAGAACTGAACACAGTTCTCCAGGTTTGGTCTACCTGGGTTTGTGAATCTCGGGGCTTTTCCAGTCATACTGAGACCTGAAATCTTCCCTCACAGACACAACATACAAACTTTTACCTTCCACACCCAGATGCTGCTGATATTCAGGTTCTGATGAATCGAGTGACTCTGTCAGATCCGATGTGATGTCTGGTTTGAGTTTCCAGTCTGCTAAACCTCCTCTTCCAAATATCCTGTAAATGAACAGAAACCTCACTGTCAGTTGTCATCGTTCTCAAGCTGGCACCGTTAACTTCTCCGAACAAATGATTCACAGGAATATCCGAGCAGATTTACGAGAGAAAGCTCAACAAGTATCTCGCTGAACTAATTTTATTGTTCACACAAAGTGGCACATAGTTCTAACTTATTGAACACATGCACAGTCATTGTTAAAGTTTCAATCTGGTATATATAAACACACACTTTCACCTACTCTTTGCCAGGCACTGCTTATCTTGTTATGTCCACTGTCCCTATCTGTTACTGAGACAGCCGTTACCTCCTGTTCCTTATTATTGAAGTTCGCTGGCCTTGTGAGAACACAGCTGCAAATTCTGCTGACTTGTGCTTAAAGTTTTACAAAGCTCAATTTGAATTTTTGTAACAATCTGTAACCCCTTTTCTGGTGTTTTATTCAGGACTGAAACCTCATTCTTAAATCATATCATAACCTTATCATGTACTATTTATTTCCCCTTCACACAGTCCAGGGTAGAAACCCACAGCATTCTCTCTGCCTGCTCCACGATGACCCCTCCTGCTCCCTGCTCCAGGATGACCACTCCTGCTCCCTGCTCCAGGATGGCCGCTCCTGCTCCCTGCTCCAGGATGACCGCTCCTGCTCCCTGGTCCAGAATGACCCCTCCTGATGCCTGGTCCAGGATGGCCCCTCCTGCTCCCTGGTCATGGATAACCACTCCTGCTCCCTGCTCCAGGATGACCCCTCCTGCTCCCTGCTCCAGGAAGACACCTCCTGCTCCCTGCTCCAGGATGACCCCTCCTGCTCCCTGGTCCAGGATAACCACTCCTGCTCCCTGCTCCAGGATGACCCCTCCTGCTCCCTGCTCCAGGATGACCCCTCCTGGTCCAGGATGACCGCTCCTGCTCCCTACTCCAGGATGACCCCTCCTGCTCCTGCTCCAGGATGACCCCTCCTGCTCCCTGCTCCAGGATGACCCCTCCTGCTCCCTACTCCAGGATGACCCCTCCTGCTCCCTGGTCCAGGATGGCCGCTCCTGCTCCCTGGTCCAGGATGACCCCTCCTGCTCCCTGGTCCAGGATGACCCCTCCTGCTCCCTGGTCCAGGATGACCCCTCCTGCTCCCTGCTCCAGGATGACCGCTCCTGCTCCCTGCTCCAGGATGACCCCTCCTGCTCCCTGCTCCAGGATGACCCCTCCTGCTCCAGGATGACCCCTCCTGCTCCCTGCTCCAGGATGACCCCTCCTGCTCCCTGCTCCAGGATGACCCCCCCTGCTCCAGGATGACCCCTCCTGCTCCCTGCTCCAGGATGACCCCTCCTGCTGCCTGGTCCAGGATGACCGCCCCTGCTCCCTGCTCCAGGATGACCCCTCCTGCTCCAGGATGACCCCTCCTGCTCCCTAGTCCAGGATGACCCCTCCTGCTGCCTGCTCCACGATGACCCCTCCTGCTCCCTGCTCCAGGATGACCCCTCCTGCTCCCTGCTCCAGGATGACCCCTCCTGCTCCCTGGTCCAGGATAACCACTCCTGCTCCCTGGTCCAGGATGACCCCGCCTGCTCCCTGGTCCAGGATGACCCCTCCTGCTCCCTGGTCCAGGATGACCGCTCCTGCTCCCTACTCCAGGATGACCCCTCCTGCTCCTGCTCCAGGATGACCCCTCCTGCTCCCTGCTCCAGGATGACCCCTCCTGCTCCCTGCTCCAGGATGACCCCTCCTGCTCAATTGGTCCAGGATGGCCGCTCCTGCTCCCTGCTCCAGGATGACCCCTCCTGCTCCCTACTCCAGGATGACCCCTCCTGCTCCCCGGTCCAGGATGGCCGCTCCTGCTCCCTGGTCCAGGATGGCCGCTCCTACTCCCTGGTCCAGGATGACCCCTCCTGCTCCCTGGTCCAGGATGACCCCTCATGCTCCCTGGTCCAGGATGACCCCTCCTGCTCCCTGGTCCAGGATGACCCCTCCTGCTCCCTGCTCCAGGATGACCGCTCCTGCTCCCTGCTCCAGGATGACCCCTCCTGCTCCCTGCTCCAGGATGACCCCTCCTGCTCCCTGCTCCAGGATGACCCCTCCTGCTCCCTGCTCCAGGATGACCCCTCCTGCTCCAGGATGACGCCTCCTGCTCCCTGCTCCAGGATGACCCCTCCTGCTGCCTGGTCCAGGATGACCGCTCCTGCTCCCTGCTCCAGGATGACCCCTCCTGCTCCCTGCTCCAGGATGACCACTCCTGCTCCCAGCTCCAGGATGACCCCTCCTGCTCCCAGCTCCAGGATGACCTCCCCTGCTCCCAGCTCCAGGATGACCCCTCCTGCTGCCTGTTCCAGGATGACCACTCCTGCTCCCAGCTCCAGGATGATCGCTCCTGCTCCCTGGTCCAGGATGACCCCTCCTGCTCCTAGCTCCAGGATGACCTCCCCTGCTCCCTGGTCCAGGATGACCCCTCCTGCTCCTAGCTCCAGGATGACCTCCCCTGCTCCCTGGTCCAGGATGACCTCCCCTGCTCCCTGGTCCAGGATGACCTCCCCTGCTCCCTGGTCCAGGATGACCCCTCCTGCTCCCAGCTCCAGGATGACACCTCCTGCTGCACATTGACCCTTTTGTCATCAGCAGTCGCTCGATTCGAGGATGGCGTCTACTCAGGGTCATGTTTTTCTGCCCCGGGTCTTCATGTGACTGAACAGAGCTGCAGATGTTTGGACACATGGGGCAGGACATCCCATGAGGCAGTGGGATCCAGAGAGCAGAATTTGCTTCATTATCTTTCCTTATCTGCCATTGTTCTGCTTCATCAATCAGGGACCTGGGTCTCTACAAACCAGGGTCATGTGTGTCAAATTACCCAGGTCAAAGGGTAATGCAGTTTGATGGTCATAAAGAACAAAGAAAAGTACAGCACAGGAACAGGCCCTCCAAACATGCCACCCATCTGAACTAAAAACCCCTCCCCTTCTGGTGACCACATTCCTCTATTCCCGTCTTATTCATATTATTGTCAAGACGCCCCATAAAACTCACTATCGTCCCTGCTTCCACTACCTCCCCCGACAACGAGTTCCAGGCTTTCACCACCCTCTGTGTAGAATAACGTGCCTCATACATCTCCTTTAAAACTTGCCCCTCGCACCTAAAACCTATGCCCCCTAGAAATTGTCTCTTCCACCCTGGGAAAAAGTTTCTGACTATCCACTCTGTCTATACCCCTCATAATCTTGTAGATTTCAATAAGGCCGTTCCTCAAGCTCCGTTGTTCCAGTGAGAACAAACCTGATTTCTCCAATCTCTTCTCATAGCTAATACCCTCCAGAACAGGCAACATCTGGTAAATCTTTTCTGTATCTTCTCCAAAGTCTCCACATCCCTCTGGTAGTCTAGCGACCAGAATTGAACCCTATATTCCAATTGCGGCTAAACTAAGTTTCTATAATGTTGCAACATGGCAATTTTTTAACTCAATACCCTGGCCGATGAAGGCATGCATGTCGTATGTCTTCTTGAGGACCTTCTCCACCTGTACTCCCACGTTCAGTGACCTGTGTACCTGTACACCCAGATCCCTCTGCCTATCAATACTCTTTTTAAAAAAAAAACATTTCATGATGGCATTTATGATTTTATAACAAACGACACCAACACAAATGTAAACACAATTCAGTGAGTAACACATCCCTCCTTCTCCCACAGCTCCTGCCTACTCTAGACACAAAATAGCCTGACTCCCCTCCTATCCCCCTCACCTTATCGAACCCACTGACAGTTTAGGTTTCTCCGAAGAAGTCAATAAACGGCTGCCACCTCCGAACAAACCCGAACATTGACCCTCTTGGGGCAAACATCATTTTCTCAAGACTGAGAAACCCAGCTTTGTCGCTAACCCATACCTTTGATTTTGGGGTCTTTGAATCCCTCCATGCTAACAATATCTGTCTCCGGTTTACCAAGGAGGCAAAAGCCAAAACGTCAGCCTCTCTCGCCCCCTGGACTCCCGGGTCTTCCGACACTCCGTAAATTGCCACCTCTGGACCCGGCGCCTCCCTCGTCTTTAGCACCCTGGACATGACATCTGCTAATCCCTGCCAGTATCCCCTAACCGGAGTTGGCGTGAACATGGAATGCGGGCCCTTCCGTGCACCTCACACACCTGTCCTCCACCCTAAAAAACATGCTCATCTGGGCCACTGAAATGAAAAATGAAGCACTGTCATGTGTGCCCGGTGAACCGCCTTGAATTGTATCAGGCTGAGCCTGGCACATGATGAGGACGTGTTGGCTCTGCTCAGCGCATCCTCCCACAGACCCACCTCTATCTCCCCTCCCAGCTCATCTTCCCATTTACGCTTTAGCTCACCTATCTGGGTTTCCTCTCACTCCATAAGTTTGTTATACATTTTCAAAACCTTCCCCTCCCCCACCTACGTTCTAAAAACTACCCGGTCCTGTATCCCCTGTAGCCGTAGAAGCGGAAAAGTTGGAACCTGCCTTAGCGCAAAATGCCTTATCTGCAGATATCGAAACCCATTCTCTCCCGGCAATTCAAACTCCGCCTCCAAATCCTCGAAACATGGAAAGCTCCCATCAATAAATAGATCTCGCAGCCTCTCAATGCCTGCTCTCTGCCACTTCCAAAACTCCCCATCCAGGCTCCCCGGGACTAACTGGTGGTTGCCACAAATTGATGCCCACACCGACACTCCCTCCACTCCCATATGCTTCCGCCACTGCCCCCAAACTCTCAGGGCCGCCAGTACCACTGGGCATGTGGAGTACCGGGCCAGCGAGAATGGCAGAGGAGCCGATATCAATGCCCCCAAACTTGTGCCCTTACATGATGCCGCCTCTACCCGCTCCCATGACCCCCCCCCCCCCCCCCCCCCCCACTACCCATTTCCTAATCATGGCTATATTTGCCATCCAGTAGTAGTTACTCAAGTTTGGCAGCACCAGCCCACCCCCCTCTGCTCAGCAACACTTCTCTTTACTCGCGGGGTTTAACCCGTCCACACAAAACCAGAGATCACCTTGTTCACCCGCTTAAAAAAGGTCTTTGGTATAAAAATAGGGACGCACTGGAAAATGGAAAATAAACAAAAATCTAATTTTTACTGTTCCCTCCCCACCACAGGAGCATGTCCCACCTCCGAACGTCCTCCTTCATTTGTTTAACTAACCGGGTCAAATTTAATTTATGTACCTGCTCCCATCCCCGTGCCACCCTAATTCCCAAGTAATGGAAACTCCCTCCAACCACTTTAAACGGCAGCTCCCCCAGCTCCTGCCCTCTCGACCAGATCGCAAAAACCCATGTTCAATTTGTATCCTGAGAACCGGCCAAATTCCCCAAAGATCCACATAAACTCTCCCATGCCCGCTAATGGGTCAGAATTGTATAGGAGACGGCACAGGGGGGAGGTGGGGGCCCTGATACGGGGCAACCACCGGTTTGTTGCGGGGAGAATTGATGGCGGGTTCCTGAGTTGGCACAGGGCAGGTATCAGGAGGTTGAGGGACCTATTTGTAGACGGGAAGTTTGCGAGCCTGGGTGTGCTGGAGGGGAAGTTCGGGCTCCCCCCGGGGAGCGCCTTTAGGTACATGCAGGTAAGGGCATTTGCAGGCGGCAGGTGGCGGGGTTCCCTCTACTGCTGCCACGTGGGGTCAAGGACAGGGTGCTCTCGGGGGTGTGGGTTGGTGAGGGGAGGATCTCGGAAGCGTACCAGGTGATGCAGGAGGTAGACGAGGCCTCGGTTGAGGAGTAGAAGGGTAAATGGGAGGAGGAGCTGGGTGAGGAGATGGAGGAGGGGACGTGGGCGGACGCCCTAGGAAGGGTGAACTCTTCTTGTGTGAGGCTTGGCCTCATACAGTTTAAGGTGCTACACAGGGCTCACATGACCGGGACAAGGATGAGCCGGTTCTTTGGGAGTGAGGACAGGTGTATTAGGTGCTCAGGGAGCCCAGCAAATCATGCCCATATGTTCTGGGAATGGCCAGCGCTGGGGGAATTTTGGAAGGGTGTAGCAAGGACGCTGTCGAGGGTGGTAGGATCCAGGGTCAATCCGGGCTGGGGGATCGCAATTTTTGGGGTTGCAGTGGAGCCGGGAGTGCAGGAGGTGAAAGAGGCCGGTGTTCTGGCCTTTGCATCCCTAGTAGCCCGGCGGAGGATTCTTCTTCAGTGGAAGGATGCGAGACCCCCAAGCGTGGAGGCCTGGGTCAACGATATGGCAGGGTTTATTAAATTAGAGAATGTGAAATTTGCCCTAAGGGGATCAGTGCAGGGGTTTTACGGGAGGTGGCAGCCATTTCTGTATTTCCTGGCAGAACGATAGGAAAAGGCCAGTAGCAGCAGCAACCGGGGGGAGGGAGGAGGAGGGGGTGTTTCGTTGTTTTGGACCGAAGGGACGGGCATAGTTGTTCTGTGCCAATGGGGGGCGTTGATTTCTTTCTTTCTCTATGTACACACTGTGGTGGGGGTTGTCGAAGGGGCGGGCGCGTGTTGTGTGCGAATGGCAGGTGTTAATTTACCTCTTCCTTTGTGTATGCGCCGGAAAAATTACTTTTTGTTGTTGATATTTAATGAAAATTTTGAATAAAAATTATTTAAAAAAAAAAGAATTGTATAGGAGTAGGTCATCTGCATTTAATGAGACCCTGTGTTCCACTCCCCCCACCCCCCACGGACCAGCTCCTTCCAATCCTTTGACGCTCTCAGCGCCATCGCCAATGGCTCTATAGCCAAGTCAAACAACAGTGGGGAATGGGGACATTCCCTACCTTAACCCCCCCCGCCCGGTGCAGGCTAAAGTAGTCCGAGCTCACCCGGTTCGTCCGCACACTCGCCACTGGTGCCTGGTACAGCAACCGAACCCAGTCAATAAAACCCTGCCCAAACCATCCCAGGACTCCCACAAATAATTCCATTCAACCCGGTCGAACGCCTTCTCCATGTCCATAGCGACCGCTACCTCTGCCTCCAGCCCCTTGGAGGACTTCATGATCATCGGCCAGTTATAGGGGTTAATATTCTCGATAAAAGCCAAATAAATGAGCTTTGTGTTAAATGTTTTGTGTGTGACCCACGGAAAGGTGGCGCAGTGGTTAGCACTGCTGAGTCACGGCGCCGAGACCCGGCTTTCATCGCGGCCCTGGGCATTGTCGGTGTGGAGTTTGCCTTTTCTACCTGTATCTGCGTGGGTTTGATTCCTACAACCCAAAGATGTGCAGGGTAGGTGGATTGGCCATGCAAAATCTCCACTAAATTGGAAAAAGTAAAAATAAAAGATTTGTGTGTTAAATCTTAATATTGTCAACGTAAACAATTCTTTTTGAAGGTCTCTCCCTCTCCCCTGCCTCCTCCATCCTCACCTCCCCACAAGTGCTCATGGAGGAGGAACTCATGCTTTTCTTTGTAACTAAGATTGAGTCCATTCAATCAGCTTTCTCTGCTGTTGATAATTCCCCTCACCCACTGGGCCAAGTCTCCTCTAAAATTCCCCTTTGTCCGAGCCCTGAACTCCTCTTTCTCTCGTTTCCCTCACCTCCGTTCATGCCCTTTGAGACCTCAACTGGAATATTGTGCACAGTTCTGGGCGCCACTCCATAGAAAGGATGGGAACACATTGGAGAGAGTGCAGAAGAAGTTTCCAAGAATGGTTCTAACAAGTTCCTTGTATAAGTTCAGCATAATCTCTTTGCTCGTCTACTCTATTCTCCTATTAATTTTAGAATCCATACAGTGCAGAAGGAGGCCATTCGGCCCATCAAGTCCGCACCGACTCACCGAAAGAGCACCCTACCTAGGCCCACTTCCCATCCCTATCCCAGTAACTCCACCTAACCAACACACCTTTGAACTGTCGGGAAGGGGGGGGGGGGGGGGGGGGGGAAGGAGCACCCAGAGAAAACTCATGCAGGCACGGAAGAACATGCAAACTCCACACAGGCAGTCACCCAAGGCTAGTATTGAACCCAGGTCCCAGGTGCTGTGAGGCAGTGGTGCTAGCCACTGTGCCGCAGAATAATAAATCCAAGGATACTGAGTACTTTTGTTTTGTATCATCCGCAAACTTTGAAACTGTTCCCTGTACACCAACGTCTAGATCATTGATATATATCAAGAAAAGCAGGTGTCCTAATACCACCCTCTGGGGAACACGACTAAACTCTTCCTCCAGCCCCCAAAAATATCCATTGACCAGTTCTCTCTGTTTCCTATTACTCGGCCAATATTGTATCCATGTTGCTCCTGTTTCTTTTATTCCATGAGCTATAGCTTTGCTCACAAGTCTATTGTGTGGCATTGTATCAAATGCCTTTTGAAAGTCCATGTACACCACATCTGCCGCATTACCCTCATCAACGCCTTTTGTTAGCGCCTCAAAAAACTCCAGCAAGTTAGTTAAACATTTTTAGAATGATCCTAAAGAAGGGAAAGCGCAGGTTAGGGAGAAGGTTAATACTGTCAACATTCAGAACAACACAGACATTAAAGGAATAATTAATCTCAAAGACTATCTCTTGTAGTTTGTGTGACCGGGTTTGCTGACCCAAGTGTAAAGAAATTAAATGGTACATATTTTTTTATTTAAATAATTCTACTTAAATCTGGAACTCTGGATTGGCTGGGAGGATTTGGATCAGTGTGACAGTATTTCAGAACCAGTGTTCAGTCTACTCAGCAGCAGCAGGCTAAATCTCTCCTCAAAACCCACATTGAAATCTGCATGTTCTCCCCGTGTTTGCGTGGGTTTCCTCCGGGTGCTCCAGTTTCCTCCCACAAGTCCCAAAAGACGTGCTGCTAGGTGGATTGGACATTCTGGATTCTCCCACAGTGTACCTGAACAGGCGCTGGAATGTGGCAACTAGGGCCTTTCACAGTAACTTCATTGCAGTGTTAATGTAAGCCTACTTGTGACAATAATAATAAAGATTATAAAAGTCCACTCCCATTCCCTATACCAACGACCCTAACCTAACCTAAGCATGTTTTCTGAGCACTAAGGGGCAATTTAGCATGGTTAATCCGGTCTTGGGCTGATCAGTTACCATACAAGCTGTGATGCAATAAGATAGGTTGCTTTCTGTGGTGCATCTGTAAAAATTTATAAGAGTCAATGTGGATGGGGTGGCACAATGGTCAACACTGCTGCCTCATGACACTGAGTACCCATGTTCGATCCCGGCCTTGGGTCACTGTCCGTGTGGAGCTTGCACATTCTCCCTGTGTCTGCGTGGGTTTCACCCCCACAACACAAAGATGTGCAGGGTAGGTGGATTGGCCACAGTAAATTGCCCCTTAATTGGAAAAAAAACCAATTGGGTACTCTAAATTTAAAAAAAGGACTCAATGTGGACAAACCAAATGTACTTCGTTTCCTGTGGAATATACGAAGTACATCTAAAGTTCATCATTTCAGTATTTCACTGAGGACCAGAACCATGTAAGGATTTGACTGTCTGTATTATTGCAGCGCTGTAAATAAAATTAGTAAAAGACGATTTGTTGTTGGCAGTTTGATTATCTGGTATCTGAAAACGACAAGATTCAATATTTAGTCAACAAGGTGAATAAGGAAACATATCAGGGCATAATACTCCAGCTGGATGTTCACAGGAGAAAGGCTGTTATCAAACACCTCGAATGGACAGGATAGAGAAATATCCCAACTGTAAGAAACTCTCAAATCATTTGTAAATATCTTTCAAATGCTGACAGGTTGCAACTGTCAGTTTCCATCACATTGAAGTCAATGAAATGTTAAGAGAATGGTTATTCCAGAACTAAAAAACACGAGTTATATCACAGCTAGAGTACGGAGTTCCGGTCACCACATTACAGGAAGGATGTGATTGTACTGGAGAGAGTACGGAAGAGATTTATCTGGATGTTTCCAGGATTGGGGAATTTTAACAAGAGGAAAGATTGGATCGACTGGGATTGTTTTCTGTGGAACAGAGGAGGCTGAGTGGACATTTAATTGAGGTGTATAAAATCACGAGGGTCCCAGATATAGTGGATCAGACGGCAGAAGGACCTATTTCATTAACAGGCTGGTCAGTAACCAGGGGGCCAGAGATTTAAGTATCTATTGGAAAGATTAGAGGGGAATTGAGGATTTTCTTCACCAAGGGGTGTGGTGGGGGTCTGGAACTCTGAAAGGTAGGTATAGACAGAAACGCTCATCACATTTAAAGACACCCCGATGTGGAGTTTCTGTGACCTGCAGGGCTACAGACCAAGAGGTGGAAAGTGGACCCGATAAACCATTTTCAGCCAACACAGACACAATGGGCTGAATGGCCTCCTCTGTGCTGTAAATTTCTAGGATTCTGTGATGACAAGTGATCCTTGGGTTTTTATCCAATACCGACCTCAGCCCAGTCAGTTAGTCCAAATGTTGGTGTGATGGATCAAGTTAAGAGGTCTCAGGTACCAGGAGCAGTGATTCAAATGGAAATATAAGTAAATCTGATATAGTTTATCTGTATTTGGTTACGTTTTAATAACTTCTCCTGAATGTGACCCTCACCCACGTTTTGATTTGATTTATTTATAATAATAATCTTTGTTGTCACAAGTTAGCTTATATTAACACTGCAATGAAGTGACTGTGAAAAGCCACTAATCCGCCACATTCCGGGCCTGTTTGGGTACATGGAGGGAGAATTCAGAATGTCCAAATTACCTAACAGCATGTCTTTCGGGGCCTGTGGAGGAAACCGGAGCACTCGGAGGAAACCCACGCAGACACAGGGAGAATGTGAAGACTCTGCACAGACAGTGACCAAAGCCAGGAATTGAACCTGGGACCCTGGTGCTGTAAAGCAACAATGCTAACCACTGTACTGCCCACACTGCTGGCCTTGTTCTGCATCATATAAAAATTGTCAATACATTTGGTTCAAAACAGAAGTTCAGGTCTTAATGCCTTGTTTGATTTCACTTTGCTGTGTTTAAATCCTCCCCTTCTAACCTCCTGTAAAAGGAGTTTCCAGAATCCATCACTGTCAGTTCTGCTGAGTGGACAGGGATCACCGCGCATGCGCCCTGCTGCACACTGCCCCCTGCGAGGATGGCGGTGGTTAACTGGGGAAAGGCTCTACAGGAAAACCTTCCCTCGGTGCAAACTTGGGAGTGGTAATTTCTTGTTTTAGCTTTGAGGCCACTGGGTGTGTGTGAAGCCTCCCCTCCCACCCACTGCCCCTAACGCTGCCTCCGCCTATCCGCCTCATTCCCGCCTAACGATGAGAGAAACAAGCGTCTGTCCCTGGACATTAGTTGCACTGCGCATGCTCAACATCACAATACCCGGGGAATGATTGACGGCAGCTCCGGACCAATAGGAAGAGAGGGAAACTGGAGGACCGAGCAGGAGCGGCTGGTTCGCCAACCAATCAGAGTGAATGAGGGGCGGGGGTGATCGTGGACCTCCCTCATTGGCTGAGAGTCTGCATCATTTTTTCTTCCCATTGGCCACGTGGCGTGGGTTCCAGAATCTCATTTCCTGCCTGAGAGGTGTTGACCAATTGAAGACTTGGAGGACCGGATGGACTCTGGTCCTCCATCCAATCAGTCTGCGGGTTTTGTGTGATTGAATATTGAGCTTCACACAGACTGAAACTTCTTCCTGAGTCAAACTTGAATAAAACAATTTATTTTTAGAGTCCATTGAGCCTTCTACAGAACTGCTACAAGGAACAACAAACGTTAACTCTGTTTCATTCGCCACAGATGTGGCATGGGGGCACAGTGATTAGCACTGCTGCATTGCACAGTGGTTAGCATTGCCGCACCAGCGACCTGGGTTCAATTCCAGCCTGGTGTGACTGTGTGGAGTTTGCACATTCTCCCCGTGTCTGTGTGGGTTCCCTCTGGGTGCTGCAGTTTTCTCCCACCGTCCAAAGATGTGCAGGTTTGGTGGATTGGCTGTGCTAAATTGCCCCTTAGTGTCCAAAGGTGAAGTTGGGTTACGGGGATAGGGCAAGAGAGTTTGAGCCTGGGTGGGGTGCTCTTTTGTAGGATTGGTGCAAACTCGATGGGACGAATGGCCTCCTTCTGCAATGTAGGGATTCAATGATGCTGCCAGATCTGTTGAGTTAATCTCGCATTTTCTGTTTTTATTCTATATTACACACCTTTTTGATCCATTAATTATATTTATTGAACCACTGTCGCATGAACTACCAGGAGCAGTGTGTTGATATTTCAGCTATTCCGGCCTTGGGTGTTTGTGTGGAGTTTGTACATTCTCCCCGTGACTGTATGAGTTCCCTCCGGGTGCTCCAATTTTCTCCAAAGATGTGCAGGTTGCGTGGATTGACCAATCGAAATTGCCCGTTAGTGTCCAAACAAAGGTTAGGTGGAATTACTGGGTTACGGGGATAGGGTGGAGGCATGCTCTTAAATAGGGTGCTTTTCCAAGGGCTGATGCAGTCTCAATGGGTGGAATGGCCTCCTTTTGCATTGTAAATTCTCTGATTCTGGAGGATTTTCTCTCTCACAGTCTGATCCGATGTGTCTGTTTGCCGGTATTTCCGACGGTAGCACAGCGGTTAGCACTGTTGCTTCACAGCGCCAGGATTCCTCGTTCAATTCGTGTTTGGGTCACGGTCTGTGCGGTGTCTGCACGTTCGCTCCTTGTCTGCGTGGGTTTCCTCCGGGTGCTCCGGTTTCCTCCCACAAGTCCCGAAAGATGTGCTTGTTAGGTGATTTGGACATTTTGAATTATCCCTCTGTACACCCAAACAGGATTGTGGTGACTAGGGGCTTTTCACGGTAACTTCATTGCAATGTTAATGTAAGCCTACTTGTGGCAATAACAAAGAATATTATTATATGTTTGGGTACTTTAGGGAGCTGGTCGAACTTCCTTTATTCTACCTGTTGTCCCCTCGGATATTCCATCTGTTTTTGGTTAATGTGTCTGGAGTCTGAGTTCTTCCAGTCTGTCTCCAATTCTCCGTCCTGTCTGGGGTATATGGGTCTAGGTAGCTTGGTGTTGTCATTTGTGTTGTTTAGTTGTCTGTCTGTCTCCAGCAGGTATTGTTGTCCCTCGATAATGACTGTGCTGCTACCCTTGTCTTCTGGTCTTATGAACATATCCGTGTTGGATCCAAGCTCCCGGATTGTCTGTCATTCTCTCCGGGTGAGATTCTGTTTGTCTCTTGTATTTCACTGTGACAGGGCAGAGACCTGATTGAAGGGTTCAAACATGGGAATTCTGGGAAAGATAGTCAAGGATTTGGGAGGTGACAACATGTTTAAAGAGTTAGGAGAGGAAAGGGAGGTTGAAGATGAGGCAGTAATTTGTAAGGATGGCAGGGTCAAGGGTTTGTTTTATTGAGGGGGTGATGATGGCAGATTTGAAGGACAGAGGGACAGTACTTGAAGAGAGAGAAATGTTGACAATATTCATGGACACAGTGTAGTTGGCTGATCAGTAGCTCAGTGGGAATAGGGTCGATGTAGCAGGAGCTGGGTCTCATGGACAAGATGAGCGCTGAGAGGGCATGAGGGGAGAGAAACTAGAGAAAGATGTGGGTTCAGGGCTCGGGAAAGGATGAAATTTAGAGACAGTTTGGTCCGGTGTGCTCGTGGAAGGGAGGGAAGCAGCAGAGGCAGCTGATCGGATTTACTCAACCTCAGTCACAAAGAAGCTCCACAAGCTCCTCACACTTCTTGTTGGAGGTGAGGATGGAAGAGACAGGGGAGAGTGAGAGAACTTCAAAAGGAACTAACTTGTGTCAAGATATTAAAAAGTTTCAACACACTGCGTATTTAACATAAATCTAATTTATTTGATTTTTAGCCAGAATATCAGCTCCTGTAAATGGGCTGGAGTTTGTGATCAGCAGAAAGAGACCCAAATTAACCTGGTTCAGTCCTGAATGTGAGGAACAGCAAAATCCAATCACTATGGTTACTTGTGGCCTCGTTGGTGTGTCAGCAGGTTGGATGAAGTGGTGAATCCCTTCCCACACTTGACACAGGTGTATGGCCTCTCCCCAGTGTGAATTCGTTGATGTACAATGAGGTTAGATGATTGTCTGAACCCAGTCCCACAGTGAGAGCACCTGAACGGTTTCTCATCAGTGTGAACACGTTGATGGTTCATCAGTTCCCCGGAACTTTTATAGCACTTACCACAGTCTGGACATTGAAACGGTCTCTCATCAGTGTGAACTCGCTGGTGTGTGGACAGAGTGGATGACTCAGTGAATCCCTTCCCACATTTGGAGCACGTGAACGGTCTTTCCCCAGTGTGAATTCGCTGGTGACTCAGCAGGGAAGATGACTTAGAGAATCCCTTCCCACACTTGGAGCACGTGAATGGTCTCTCCCCAGTGTGAACTCGCTGGTGTCTCAGCAGGTGGGATGACTTAGTGAATCCTTTCCCACACTCTGAACAGGTGAATGGTCTCTCCCCAGTGTGAATTCGCTGGTGTATGGACAAAGTGGATGACTGAGTGAATCCCTTCCCACACTTGGAGCATGTGAATGGTCTCTCCCCAGTGTGAACTCTCTGGTGTTTCCGCAGGTCGAATGACTGTGTGAATCCCTTCCCACACTTGGAGCAGGTGAATGGCCTCTCCCCAGTGTGACTGCGTCGATGAGTTTCCAGCTTGGATGGGGAACTAAATTCTTTCCCACAGTCCGCACATTTCCACGGTTTCTCCTCAGTGTGACTGCATTTGTGGCTTGTGAGGCCTGATGATTGACTGAATCCTCGTCCACACACACAACACGTGTACGGTTTCTCCCCACTGTGAACAATGCTTTTTCCTTCCATGTTCAAAGTACATTGATATTCAGGATATGATAAATTGAGGACTCAGTCAGATCCTGATGTGATGCTTGGTTTGAGTTTCCGGACTTTGAAGCCTCCCCTTCGAACACCCTGTGAAAATGATTGAAAACAGAAAATAGGGAGTGAGAGAGAACCCACAAAAACACAAAGGCAGGTTGTGAAATTGAGCTGAATGAATCTGGTCATTTGTGGGGTCTACACTGGGAAAAAGTGACCATGAAAACTGCTGGATTGTTATAAAACCCAACTGGCCTCTTTGGGAGGAGAGAGAAAGAGGTGTAGAGGGATTTTGTATATCTGCGAGTCATATTAAAGAGAATAGATGGCAAAGCAAATTGGACCTTGAGCTTCATAAACAGTAATACTGATACCAAAACTATGCTTCTGGTGGCACGGTGATTAGCAATGCTGCCTCACAGCACCAGGGACCCGGGTTCAATTCCGTGGTGACTGTCTGTGTGGAGTTTGCACTTTCTCCCCGTGTCTCCGTGGGTTTCCACCCAGTGCTCAGGTTTCCTCCAACAAGAAGGGAAAGTTAGGTGGATTGGCCTTGATAAATTGCCCCTTAGTGTCCAGGGATGTGCTGGTTAGGTGGAGCTATGGGGTTACAGGGACAGCGTAAGGGTGTGGGCCGAGGCAGGGTGCCCTTTCAGAGAATCAGTGCAGACTTGATGGGCTGAATGGCTTCCTTCTGCACTGTAGGAATTCTATGGTTCTAATTCTATTCTATGAATCTTTATAAAGCTCTGGTCACCACTCTTCAGGAAGGATGTGAAGGTTGTTGAGAAGGTGCTGAGGAGATTTACCAGAATGGTTCCAGCAAAGGAGGTTGAGGGGAGATTTGATTCAGGTCCACAAGGTTCTGCCAAGTTTTGATCAGGTGGGCAAAGAAACTGTTTCCATTCACTGATCGTACAAGCACTAGGGACACAGATTTAAAGTTTTGGGTAAAACCTGGATTGAACTATACAAGATCCTGATGTGGAGAGGATGTTTCCTCTTGAGGGAGAATCGAGAACGAGGGTGTCACTGTTGCAAAATAAGAAGTCACCTATTTCGGATGGAGATGAGGATTTTTTATTCTCTTGAGGGCTATCAGACTTTGGAACTCACGTCCTTAAAAGGCAGTGGAAGCAGAGCCCTTGAATATTTTTAAGGCAGAGCTGGATAGATTCTTGATGAGCAAGGGGGTGAAAGGTCATCAGTGGTAGGCAGGAATATGGAGTTGAGGTTAGAATGAAATCAGCCGCAATCTTATTGAATGCTGTACAGTAAGAAGTCTTACAACACCAGGTTAATGTCCAACAGATTTGTTTCAAACCTATTGAATGCTGAGCAGGCTCGAGGGGCCGAGTGGCCTGTTCCTAGTTTGTATGTGAAAGGTACAGGAGATATGAGGTGATATGAGAAATATGTTTTTACACAGCGAGCGGCAATGACCTGAAACTTGCTGCCTATCAGGGAGTTTGAAAATAGATACATGAATCATTTGATTTCAAAAGGAAATTGGATACACAGTTGAGGGAAATAAACCTGTGAGGATACAGGGATGGAGCAGGAGAATGGCACACACTGGATTGTTCCAGAGAGCTAGCATGGATTCAATGGCCGAACGCCCTTCTCTGTGCCATCATGTCTCTGACTCTTTTGTGTAATCTAGTTTTGGAATTTAACCACGGAGGGTTCAGATATCACTCAGATAAATCTGTGCTACACTCCCTCCGAGGCCATTCTATCCTTCCTCAGGTTTGTTGCCCAGAACTGAACACAGTTCTCCAGGTTTGGTCTAACCAGGGTTTGTGAATCTCGAGGCTTTTCCAGTCACACAGAGACCTGAAATCTTCCCTCACAGACAGATCAGACAAACTTTTACCTTCCACACCCAGATGCTGCTGATATTCAGGTTCTGATGAATCGAGTGACTTTGTCAGATCGCGATGTGACGTTTGGTTTGTGTTTCCCGTCTGTTAAACCTCCACTTCCAGTATCCTGCAAATTTACAGGAACCTCATTGTCAGTTTAGGATAGAAATTCACAACATTCTCTCCTCGCCAACTTTGATTAAATGTATTCCTGGAGGGTTGATCACATGACCTGCCCCATCCTCCAGCCATTAATCGGTCAACACATCCATCCTTGTGACACACTGCCTTCCTCAGCCAATTGGGAAGCAAAATGACTCATTACCTCACAGGACAGTGATTGACCGTCAGCCAAACGACCTTTATCCCATTTTCAATATTTTTATATACCCCCCACACTCCATCCCCCCCACTCCATCCCCCCCCCACTCCCTCCACCCACCCCCCCACTCCCTCCACCCACCCCCCCCACTCCCTCCACCCACCCCCCCACTCCCTCCACCCACCACCCCACTCCCTCCACCCACCCCCCCACTCCCTCCACCCACCCCCCACTCCCTCCACCCACCCTCCCCCCCACCCACATACACTCACCCCCTCCGCCCCCCCCACATACATTCACTCCCTCCCCCCCCCACCCACCCACCCACCCACCCACCACATACACTCACTCCCTCCGTTCTCACTCTGCTGCATCGAAGATACACCTGAAGGTGCTAACACATGCTGATGGACAGATCTGGTAAACCGCTGGCTTTGAAAGCAGACCAAGCAGGCCAGCAGCACGGTTCGATTCCCGTACCAGCCTCCCCGGACAGGCGCCGGAATGTGGCGACTAGGGGCTTTTCACAGTAACTTCATTGAAGCCTACTCGTGACAATAAGCGATTTTCATTTTCATTTTCATCTGCACAGCATTTCATATTCTCAACGGAGAGATCTTAAGAACCTCAGGACAGGAATCGGCCATTCGGCCCATCAATCCTGCTCTTCTATTTAATAAGATCATGGCTGATCGGATTGTGACCCTAAACTTCATTTTCTTCCTGTCACCCACAACCTTTGACTGCCTTTTGGATCTAACTGAGCCTTGAATATATTTAATGAAGCAGCTTCCACTGCTGACTGGGAATTTCCTTCCTTGCCAGAGATCAGAGTCCTCATTGATTTTAGCCCCGCAGCTGCAAACCAGGGAGCTGACAATGATGGTGAAGGGTTTGCGGACCCACAAAGTGTTTCCAAATCCTCCCACCCACCGCCTGACGCTGATTCCGCTTCTCCGGCTCCTTCCGCCGAAGGCCTCGACCCCGCGCATGCGCAATTATGTTCAGCCCTGGCAGCTGCACCACGCATGCTCCAGCTCCCTGGGAATGATTGACGGCGATTCGCGATCAACAGAAAGTGGGGGCGGGTCTGGAGGACCGAGTGGGAGAGGCTGGTCCTCCAGCCAATCAGAGACAATGAGGGGCGGGGCTGAGCTGTCTCGGGTCCGTGATCGGTTCCGGGGGGAGTTGACGGTGCTCCGGGAGGACAGATCTGCCAGGTTGGTGGAGAGGCATCAAAACATCCTTTTCAAGATGAAACCATGAGAAATAACTTCTCCGTCCCCATATTTGCACCGAACAGGGTCACAACTTCTCGTGATAGGCCTTAGTTGACGCCACCTTTCTGGTGGGGTGGAGATGCCGCCTCTGGGCTGGGGTGAGCCCAGGGAGAAGTCTCACAAAACCAGGGTAAAGCCCAACAAATTTATTGGAAATCACAAGCTTTCGGAGCGCTGCTCCTTCCTCAGGTGAAGTGGAGGCAGGTTCACAGGCACAGTAGAAATAGGCAGATAAATAATTGCCAGATAATTGCAGACTGGAATGTGAGTCTCTGTAGGAACAGTCTGAGTGGAGTGAGGGATAATCACAGGTAATCGAGGTGTGAATTGTCTCAAACCAGGACAGTGAGTAGGATTCTGTAAATCCGGGCAGTATGGTAGGGGTTACATGTAATGTGATAATTCCTATCACATTCAAATTCAAATTCCTAGGGGTGCACATCACCAAAGATCTGTCCTGGTCCACTCACGTCGACGCTATCACCAAAAAAGCACAACAGTGCCTATACTTCCTCAGGAAACTAAGGAAATTCAGCATGTCCACATTAACCCTTACCAACTTTTACAGATGCACTATAAGAAAGCATCCTATCGGGCTGCATCACAGCCTGGTATGGTAACTGCTCGGCCCAGAACCGCTAGGAACTTCAGAGAGTCGTGAATACTGCCCAGTCCATCACACAAACCTGCCTCCCATCCATTGACCCCCATCTACACCTCCCGCTGCCTGGGGAAAGCGGGCAGCATAATCAAAGATCCCTCCCATCCGGCTTACTCACTTTTCCAACTTTTTCCATCGGGCAGGAGATACAGAAGTATGAGAACACGCACGAACAGACTCAAAAACAGCTTCTTCCCCCACTGTCACCAGACTCCTAAATGACCCTCTTATTGACTGACCTCATTAACACTACACCCTGTATGCTTCATCCGATACCAATGCTTATGTAGTTACATTGTATATCTTGTGTTGCCCTATTATGTATTCTCATGTATTTTCTTGAATTTTGTTTAATTCCCCTTTCTTCCATGTGCTGAATGATCTGTTGAGCTGCTTGCAGAAAAATACTTTTCACTGTACGTCGGTACATGTGACAATAAACAAATCCAATCCAATCCAATATGAACCCGAGATCCCGGTTCAGGCCGGCCTCACGCGAGCAGAGTTTGACGACCAGTTTCTGCTCGGCAATTCTGTGTTGTCGTGTGTCTTTTTAAAAATAAATTTAGAGAATCCAATTATTTTTCCCCAATTAAGGGGCAATTTAGTGTGGCCAATCCACCTAACCTGCACATCTTTGGGTTGTGGGGGTGAAACCCACACATACATGGGGAGAATGTGCAAACTCCACAAGGACAGTGACCCAGGGCCAGGATTTAAACCCGGGTCCTCAGCGCTGCAGACCCAGTGCTAACCACTTATTATGCCGCCCTTGTTGTCGTGTATATAGAACATAGAACATATAACAGTACAGCACAGAACAGGCCCTTCGGCCCTCGATGTTGTGCCGAACAATGATCACCCTACTTTAAACCCACGTAACCCGTATACCCGTAACCCAACAATCCCCCCATTAACCTTACACTACGGGCAATTTAGCATGGCCAATCCACCTAACCCGCACATCTTTGGACTGTGGGAGGAAACCGGAGCACCCGGAGGAAACCCACGCACACACGGGGAGGACGTGCAGACTCCACACAGACAGTGACCCAGCCGGGAATCGAACCTGGGACCCTGGAGCTGTGAAGCATTGATGCTAACCACCATGCTACCGTGAGGCCCCAAATCTTGAAGGCCGCCTTGGAAAATGTTTACCCAAAGACTGGAGGCTCAATCTTTCTGGTGGGCAAGATGCAGCAAGGCGCATGTCCGGCCGCCATCTGTGTAAGGGGCAAAATTTTGAATGACTGGGAGGAGATTGTTCCCATTGTTCAGAATGGAGGCAGCCTGTCCATCAAACTGCATTAGCCTTTGATCTGGGGAATTTGACCCTCCATTTCCCTTGTTTGCAGGGACCCAGATGATAAGTAGAGAAGTAAAGGAAAATAAGTGAATTCTGCTCTCTGGATCTCTCTCCCTCCTGGGATATCGTGCACCATGCCTCCAAAGATTTGTGGGTCTGTTCTTTACTCTGGGCCTGAATCCATCTCCATCACCCCTGCTCTCCCGAATCACCTTCCACCATTGTTCTCTGTCTTCAGTAATGAATGAGTTTAACATATTTTAAATATATTTAGCATGGTTCCATTGATCAGAAACTGAACTGGACTAGCCACATTAATACTGTGGCTACCAGTGCAGGTCAAAGGCTAGGAATCCTACGGCGAGTAACTCACCCCCTGACTCGCCTCAAAGCCTGTCCATCATCTGTAAGGCACAAGTCAGGACTGTAATGGAATACTCTCCACTTGCCTGGATGAGTGCAGTTCTAACAACACTAAAGAAGCTCAACATCATCCAGGACAAAGCAGCCCCGCTTGATTGCCCCCCTTCCACAAACATTGAAACCCTCCACCACCGACTAACAGTGGCAGCCGTGTGCACCATCTACAAGATGCACTGCAGTAACTCACCAAGGTTCCTTAGACAACACAATCCAAACCCATGACCACTACCATCTAGAAGGACAAGAGCAGCAGACACCTGGGGACCCCACCACCTGGAGGCTTCCCTCCAAGTCACTCACCACCCTGAGCTGGGAATATATCGCCGCTCCTCCTGTCACTGGGGCAATATCCTGGAACTCCCTCCCTAACAGCACAGTGGATGTACCTACATGCCATTGACTGCAGTGGTTCAAGAAGGCAACTCAGTGCCACCTTCTGAAAGGTATCTAAGGATGGAGAATAAATGCTGGCCTAATCAGCATCCTGTAAATTAATTTTTTTTAAAAATGTTATTGTTACTTCCACCGACCATGTCTAAATGAGGTTTCCATCACTGCTCATCCCCCGACCATCTCACTGCACCTTTCAGAGTCACGAATTGTTTTTCCTGTGGCGTAAAGCATTTTTCTTCCACTTCTGAGTTTATATTGACCATTTTTATTCTCTGGAGTTCATTCTGCACAAAGTGAAAATGTGAAATCTGTTTCCCTCCCCACAGATCCTGCTGAGTGTTTCCAGCATTTCCTCTTTTTATTTCAGCTTTCCAGCAACTGCAGTATTTTGATTTTTTTATTGCAAGAAATGAAAATGAAATGAAAATCGCTTATTGTCACGAGTAGGCTTCAATGAAGTTACTGTGAAAAGCCCCTAGTCGCCACATTCCGGCGCCTGTCCGGGGAGGCTGATACGGGAACCTCACCACAGAGTCACTCATGGAAACACAGGCAGACCAATTAAGATCCAGTTTTTAGCAGGGTGGGTCCAGAGGCAGAATCTGGTCCATGGCCTCCAGTGTAAGTCTTTTTGCATTGAATCATTGAGTGATTACAATACAGACAGGTTTGTTTCAAACACGAGCTTTCGGAGCACGGCTCCTTCTTCAGGTGAACCTGGTGTTGTAAGACTTCTTACTGTGCTCACCCCAGTCCAACGCCGGCATCTCCACATCATGAATACAGACAGGGGCAGGGGCCATTCGGCCTGTCTAGCCTGTGCTAGCTCTCTGCGAGAACAAATGAACTTTTTCCACTTCCCTCCCTCTAACTAACAAGAGAAAGACCAGAGCAGGGAGAAGATAAGAGAGAGAGAGAGAGTGTCAAGGGCAGAGAGGAGATTACACAGCGAGAGAGAGACAAGCACTGAGGTGGAAATAAACGGTCTTGGTTATGATGTGGTTGGAAACCCATATTTAGGTGAAAGATGACACTGAGATTGTGAACCGTTTGATTCAGACAGTTCCCAGGGAGAGGGATGGAGCCACTGGTGAGGGAGTGGAGTTTATAGCTGGGACTGAAGACAAGGCTTCAGTCTTGTCAATAATGAAATTGAGAGAGGAAATTTCTGCTTATCCAGTACTGGATATCTGATTAGTCAGGACGGTATGTTACCTGGAGGGGAAACACAAGATGACGATGTTCAATATGGAAGATTATTATTATTAATATATACCTGCTATCCCAGTCCTTTTGGGTGGTACATGTTGAGGGTTGGCAGACTTTTGTCGAGTTGTAGCTGTATAAACTTCATCCCCTTCAACCCTGCTGCTCCACATCGCTCTCTCTTTGTGTTTTTGTGGGTTCTCTCTCACTCCCTTTTTTCTGTTTTAAATCAGTTTGACAGGACATTGGAAAAGTAGCCAATAATCATCACCTGAATATCATCAGATTTTGAACATGGAAGAGAAAAGCACTGTTCACAGTGAGGAGAAACCGTTCACGTGTTCTGTGTGTGGACGAGGATTCAGACAATCATCTGACCTGTTAAAACATCAGCGCAGTCACACTGGGGAGAGACCGTTCACCTGCTCTCAGTGTGGGAAAGGATTCATTCAGTCATCCAACCTGCTGAGACACCAGCGGATTCACACTGATGAGAGACCTTTTAAATGCCCAGACTGCGGGAAGAGCTATAAAAGTTCTGGGGATCTGAAGTCCCATCAACGTGTTCACACTGACGAGAAACCGTTCAGATGCTCTCACTGCGAGACTGGGTTCAGGCGATCATTTAACCTCACTCAACACCAGCGAGTTCACACCGGGGAGAGACCATTCACCTGCTCTAACTGTATGAAAGGATTTATTACCCCATCCCAACTGCGGACACACCAATGCATTCACACTGGGGAGAGGCCATTCACTTGCTCCAAGTGTGGGAAGGGGTTCACTTGTGCATCAGCTATGCTGGTTCACCAGCGAATTCACACCAGAGAGAAGCCATTCACCTGCCCTCATTGTGGGAAAGGATTCACTCAGTCATCCAACCTGCTGAGACACCAGCGGATTCACACTGATGAGACACCGTTAAATGCCTGGACTGTGAGAAGTACTGTCGAAGCTCCTGGGAACTGAAGTCCCATCAACGTAGTCACACTGATGAAGGACCATTCAGCTGCTCTCCCATTGGGACTGGGTTCAAACGATCATCTGACCTCACTGTACATCAGGGCACTCACACTGAGAGAGGCCGTTCACCTGCTCTGAGTGTGGGAAGGGATTCACTTGTTCATCACATTTACTGACACACCAGAAGGTTCACACTGATGAGACCTTTTAAATGTCCAGATTGTGGGAATTTTTAACACTGCAATGAAGTTACTGTGAAAAGCCCCTGGTCGCTACATTCCAGCGCCTGGTCGGGTATAATGAGGGAGAATTCAGACTGTCCAAAGTACGTAATGGGACTTGTGGGAGGAAACCGGAACACCCGGAGGAAACCCACGCAGACACGGGGAGAACATGCAGACTCTGCACAGACAGACAGTAGGTTTAGGCATTCATCTGACCTCACTGTACATCACAGTCACGCTGCCGAGAGTCCATTCACCTGCTCTGAATGTGGGAAAGGATTCAGTATCGCATCCTGCCTTCAGACACCAGTGAATTCAGATTGGGCAGAGGCCATTCACCTGCTCTGAATGTTGGAAGAGATTTAGTCAGTCATCCCAACTGCTGATACATCGGTGCATTCACACTGGGGAGAGGCCGTTCTCTTGCTCTGAGTGTGGGAAGGGATTTATTCAGTCATTCCAATTGTGGATACACCAGCAAGTTCACACTGGGGAGAAACCATTCAGTTGTTCTGTGTGTGGAAAACAATTCACTCATTCATCCTACCTGCTGATCCACCAGCGACTTCACACTGGGGAGAGGCCATTCACCTGTTCCAAGTGTAGGATGGGATTTGCTCACTTGTCCAACCTGGTGAGACATCAGGCAGTTCACACTGATGAGTGACCTATTAAACTTTATCTCCCATTGACGTGTTCACGGATGTGAGTGAGTTCAGGTGCTCTCACTGTGGGACTGGATTCAGGCAAACATCTCACCTCAAATTCACCATTGCACTCACTCTGGGAAGAGGCCATCTCATTCTCCGAGTGTGGGAGTAGAGTCAATTAGACATACACCCTTCTGAGACAGCAGTGTATTCATACTGGGGAGAGGCCAACCATCTGCTCTGTGTGTGTGTGTGGAGGGATTTACTCAGTCACACGATCTGCTGTTGGACAGTCATTCACTTGCCCTGCGTGTGTGTGTGTGTGTGTAGGGATTCACTGTCACACAGTCTGCTGTTCGACAGTCATTCACTTGCCCTGCGTGTGTGTGTGTGTGTGTGTAGGGATTCACTGTCACACAGTCTGCTGTTCGACAGTCATTCACTTGCCCTGTGTGTGTGTGTAGGGATTCACTCAGTCACACAGTCTGCTGTTCGACAGTCATTCACTTTCTCCATGTATGGAAATGTTTCAACTTACCTGATGAAAGTTCACACTGGGCTGAGACTGTTCACCTGCTCTGAGTGGGAAGCGACTCACTCAGCCGTTTAAACCTTTAACTCATCAATAAGTTCACACTGCACAGAGGGTGTGTGTGTGCTGCCTGGAAAGCTTCTGATAATCAATTTCATATTGATCAGAGATCCTGGATTTCATTTCAAATTGTTACAGTGTTGCTCCCCAAAAACTAAATATACCATGTGTTTTTACCGAATTATCCATATCACTTAATACGAGCTCGGAAACTAAGAAATAATGAGACATTTGTTCAATGTTTTTATTTCTATCACCTAACCTATTCCAGACAGAGACCATGAGATTACTGGATACTGACGGGAGGTCTCATGAGAAAGATCTGTGAGCACGTTATTCTAATCTGATCAATCTGCTCAAAGGTAGACCTGGTCAGGAACACCGAGATTTTGTATTGATCCTTCTTGACTTTAGTAATGTATTCTTAACTTGTCAACACACTCTGGTTATTTATTTATCAAAGTGGAACACATGAACACATTAATTCACCTGGTAAATGATGTCATGCTCTTTAGTCAGTCTGTGTGATATGGTCACCACGTTTCTCATGTTTTGTAACTGAATATCTCCTCTCTTTCTTAAAAACTTCAGAATGTCTTTGTATTTAGTCCATCTCCTGACCCTCTGGCTCAGTGTCGAGAACATACATTGTCTGTCCTTACAGATTATTTATCTCTTCATGTGTAATCTTAGCCTCAGTCTGACCTCTGAGAATCTGTTTCTATTGTAGGTCCTTAGTTTTAATGTGTGTAAGTGACATTACTGTTGAATAATGTTTATTAAAGTTATTCAGATATTCTCTGCGTTGCCTCACTCTGTCTACATTCCCCATCACGAGAATCAATAAGGTTCTTACTTTTGTAGCCTTAGAGTTTTCTCTTGCTCAGTGCAAACATTTCTATTATATTCTTTCTCCTTGCAACTTGTTTACTTGAATTTCTGTAACACTGGGGCCTTTACACACACTTCCCCGAGGGGAACTCCGGAATTTTCTATATGTAAACTGTGGTCGCCGAAACCCGAGTGCAGCTCGCCCTCAACCTGTGCTCCGACATGGCGCTGCTCGTTAAATCTTCCCGCACCTACGTGAAAGAGGCAGGAGACGCAGACGTGACTGAGCAGTGCAAGCTGAAATCTTTCCTCGCCCGGCTCCTGAGGGAATGAAGGGGCCCGTGCTCCTCTTTTCCCTCCAAGCTCTCAATAGATGGCAGTGCAGGTGGCAATTTACTGCTGACATGGAGGTGACTACAGCCAACCTCAACATTAACGGCAGCTGGGACACACTCCACAGGTTCCAGAACTTCTCGGTCCTCTGTGACGGGAAGTATGCGGCGTACTTCCTGCAGGAAACCAACACCGCTCTGGGAGACAAAGCCACGTGGCTCCTGGAGTGGGGGGGGGGGGGGGGGGGGGCGGTCCTACATAAGTCACCTATCCTCACGTTTAGGTGGGTTGGCTATCTTGTTGGTCCCACATTTTCAGACGGAGATCTTGAGGGTCAAGGAGCCAGTGCCAGGTCGGTTGTTGCACCCGACGGTCCGCGAGGGGGGTGAGGTACCTCACCTTGTGAATGTCTACGCCCCCTAGGCTGGCCAGCAGCAGACGGCTTTCTTCGAGCAAGTATCCACTCTCCTTGGCATCATCGCTGCAGGCAAGTGTATCATTCCGGCGGGGGGAGGGGTTTAATTTCAATTGCACATTCGGGACAAAGGACCGCCTCGGTACCCTGTGCAGCTCTCGTGCGGTGGTGAAGTTAAGGAACCTGGTTGGGTTCTTTGACTGGTGGATGTCTGGCAGACTCTCCATCCTGACTCCAGCGTCTTCACTTTTTTGAGGCCTGGGCTCGGAGTGTGCAGAATTGGCCGCCTCTACATTTCAAGGTCACAGCTGCCGCGTTTCCATTATTTTTCTTTTTTTTAATTTAGAGCATCCAATTCATTTTCTCCAATTAAGTGACAATTTAGCGTGGCCAATCCATCTACGCTGCACATCTTTTGGGTTGTGGGGGTGAAACCCATGCAAATACGGGGAGAATGTGCAAACTCCACACGGACAGTGACCCAGAGCCGGGTTTGAACCTGGGACCTCGGTGCCGTGAGGCAGCCGTGCTAACGACTTGTGCCACCGTGCTACCCTGCCCCATTTCCTGATGGCCTCTGTGCAGCAGGTGCCGTGATTGCACCACTGTCTGGTCTGGGTGGGTCTCACCCTCAGACGTGGTCTGCGTACTGGCACTTCAACAACCTGCTGCTGGAGGACGAGCGGTTCCTTTGGCTCGTTCATCGGATCTGGACCAGCTGGAGAAGGAAGCGGAGAGGCTTCCCCTCCCTGAGGTTATGATGGGACAAGACTCCCATGCCTACCTTCTGTCAGGTGTATGTGATGGGGTCGACAAGAAGTCCAAGGTTGAGGAGTTGGAAAAGGAGGTACGTGACCTGGAGTCATGTCTCAGTCAGCCTGATGAGGATCCGGCCCTGTGGCTGGTGTACTCGGAGAAGAAGTGCGCACTGCGGGATCTGCAACTTGTCAGGTCCCGTGGCGTGTATCTGAGGTCATAGATCCAGATCGTCATGGACCCCAGCTTTCCTACTTCAGGCAAAAATGCGCAGGGTCGGTCAGCTGTTCCTTACACTGCTGGCTGGCTGACGACAGGTCCCTCATCTCGGGTCAGGGCCCAAATTCAAAACATTTAGTGCCCATTTCTCCTGGATCTGTCCATCGAGTTTTGTGGTAGGACCTGCTGTAGATCAGCCCAGAAGGCGCTGGGAGATTTGATAACCCTCTCAGCCTGGGGGATCTGACCTGTGCCCACGCCAGCCTGTCCAGGGGCAAAACCCCGGGCTGACCGTGCAGACTTTGAGTTTTCTGGAACTTCCTGGGGAACGACGATGCAGGGGTCCTGGGGGAAAGTCTGGCAACTGGGGAGATGCCACCATTCCCCTGCTGCCAGAGGGGGGGGGGGGGGGGGGGGGGGGTATCTCCCCCACCTTAAAAACTGGTGACTGGTCTCCCTCCTCAGCACAGATTACAAAATCTTCGCCAACATTTATTACCCATCCCTAATTGTCCTTGAGAAGGTGGTGAGCTGCTTTCCTGAACTGCTGCAGTCGGTGTGGTGTTGGGACACCCACTGTGCGTTCCTGAGGGAATTCCAGGAGTTTGACCCAGCGACAGTAAAGAGTCAGTCGAAGGGGAAGCACGGTAGCACAGTGGTTGCACTGTTGCCCTCGCAGTGCCAGACCCAGGTTCGATTCCAGCCTTGGGTGACTCTCATCCTTTGCAGCCTCCTTAAATCTACTTCACATATTACTTCCCTACCTGTATGAGTCATTCATTCAATCCCATCATCCAACACTTTCATACAGATTGTAAATGGTTGGGAGCCCAGCACTGATCCTGGTGACATTCTACTTGTCACATCTTACCCACCCAGAAATGGCCCATTTATACCTACTGGCTGCTTCCTATTCGCTAACCAATCCTCTATCCATGCTGATATGTTGCTCCTACACCATGAGCTCTTATTTTGTGGAATAACCTTTGATGTGGCACCTTGGGAAATACCTTCTGGAAATCCAGATAAAACACATCTGCAGGTTTTCCTTTATTGACATCCCTTGTTACCTCCTCAAAGTACCTTGATAAATTAGTCACGATTGAGTCCCTGAACCTCATTTTCAAACTATGTATCAAAAGAAAAATCAAATCTTCTCTACCCCAGGAAAGTCGAACAAATTAATGTATTTTCTGGTTGAAAGTTTATTGACGAAACTGAACATGGTTAAAAAAATCGAACAGAGAATTACTTGAGGATCAAAGACAACCCGAGTAATAGGATGTTCACAATATTCTGGTACCCCGTTCCTGTGACTCCCGCTTTGGACACAGGGGCACTGAACCCTGGGTCGCATCACCATCAGCCACTATCATCCTTGATTAGTTGGAGATCCATTTCTCAAGCCAGGCCTCCAGCACCTTCCCCTCTCTATTTGTGTACAGGCTCCTTTACTCTCAGCTAAATTCAGCCCTCAGCTCCATCACCTGACTGTCATTGACACGAGCAGTACAGACAGAAAGGTGCACAAGGGAAGTCAGAATTTGTGGATTAGAACCTCCATAAAGGTCAGCAAGTTCTTTAAAAAAAATTGAATTCCCAGTCAACAAATTGAAGAATCACACAACGGGACTTCACGTTTTATCATTTTTAATGCAACAAACTAGATGCTACTGTAACCTACCCACAGAACTTTGGTATTTTAAAATAATAATAATCATTATTATTGTCACAAATGGGCCGACATTAACACTGCAATGAAATTACTGTGAAAATCTCCTCGTCGCCACAGTCCGGCGCCTGTTCGGGTGCCCACAGGGAGGATTCAGGATGCCAAATTCATCTAACAAGCACACCTTTTGGAACTTGTGGGAGAAAACCGGAGCATCTGGAGGAAACCCACGCAGACACGGGGAGAACTTGCAGACTCTGTACAACAGTGACCCAAGTGGGAGTTGAACCTGGGACTCTGGTGGTGAAGCACCAGTGCTAACCACTGTGCTACCGTAGCAAAGTTACGCAATCTAAATTCGAACTGCACGATTATAGTTACTCTGCCCTGCAAGTCGAAACTGAATCTCAGAACCAGTCCGAAGTGATGATTCATTCCCCAGGATTTACTTCCGTTCTTTTCTTTTCAAGTCAGGCAGCCTTTAATCCCAGAATTGTCTTTCACAGTGAAAGATTAGCCAGCTGCCAGAAAACCGAGAGTCGGCACAAATAGGCCATTTTCTGGTTGGCAAGATGTAATGAGTGATGTGTCACAGGATCAGTGCTGGAGCCTCAACGTTTTACAATGACTTTGATGATGGGACCAAAGGTATGCTCACTTAGTTTGCTGATGATGCAGGCAAAAAGGAAAAGGAGGTGGTGTTGCTCGGATAATAAGGGACAGCATCATAACATTAGTAAGGGTGGATCTCAGATCAGGAATACAAAACATGGAATATGTTTGGGTAGAGCCAAGAAACAGCATGGGGCAGGAAACATTGGTGAGAGGTGTTATAGGCCACCAAACAGTAGGGGTTGTGTGGGACATGGTATTAATCGGAGATTAGAGAATAGGTAAAACATTATAGCATGGGTAAAACATTAATGGGTGACTTCAATCTGCATATAGACTGGGTTAACCTAATGGACACTGATGCTGTGGAGGGCAAGTTTCTGGAGTGTGTTAGGGACAGTTATCTACAGCAGTAAGTTGAGGAACCAACTAGAGAACAGGCTCTTGTAGATCTAATATTATGCATTAAAAAAGGGCTAATCGATAATCGTGCTGAAAAATAACTTTTCAGGATGAGTGACCAGAATATTGAATATGAGGTATTCCAATCTGAAGCCAAGGTATTAAGTTTGAAGGAAATTATGACGGTAGAAGGGACAAATTAGCAGAGGTGGATTGGAGTAATACATTAAAAGGTGTGACAGTCCACAGGCAATGGATAGGACTTTCAATAATTATCACACCACTTTACATTCCTTCAGAGCACAAAAACCCCAAAAGGTCAGAGAACCAGAGGAAGTGAAGTATTGTATAAGATTGAAAGAAAGGCACGACAAAGTTATCAGAAATAGGAATAAACTGAGGATTGTGAGGATTTTAGAATACAGCAAAGGACTAAGTCACTGAGAAGCGAGGGAGAATAGAATATGAATGTGAAACAGCAAATTACATTATAATGGACTGTAAAAGATCTATAGGTACGTAAAAAGGAAACGTTTGTCCATTCCAGATAGTCAGGAGAATCTAGAATAAGGAATAGAGATCTCTACAGCCACCTCGTTCAACACTCTGGGATGTAGATCATCAGATTTTGGGCATTTATTCACTTCCAACCCCATTAATTTCTCCAGGACTACTTTTTCACAAATTCTCATCTCTTCCTGTTCCTCGTGCTCACGAGTCCCTTGGTTTGCATGTGTTTTGGAGAAAGTTTTGCATCTTCATCTGTGAAGACAGACACACATTGCTCAGTTTCTCTGCCATTTCCTGACTCCCCATCATGAACTCTCCTGTCTCTGCCTGGGAATGGAACCCACATTTGTATTTGACAGGTTTTCCTTTCCAAATACCTATAGAAGCTTTTCCAGTCGGTTTTTATGTTTCCCCAGTTTTCTCTCATATTCTATTGCTCTTTATCAGTTTCTTGGCCCCTCCTTCTCGGAATTCCTAAACCATTTCCCCAATCCGCAGGTTTACTAATATTTTGACCACGTTCTGAACCTCTTTCATTGATCTAATGGAATCTTTAACTTTTCTTGTTAGCCAAGGTTGCATCACTTTTCCTGTGGGATTTTCGTTCCTTAAAGGAATCTATATTTGTTGTAAAAATGTAAAATAAAATTCGCAAAGATCCCATAGGCTGCTCTCGCCTTTGACCGAGAGCTGACTGGAGGTGATTTAAACCCGAGGTTCAGTACACATCAGGCGAAGGGACTGGTTGAGAAGGCGGGGCCTCATGAATAAACCAGCCAGTTTGGGAGTTGAATCCTCACGTTGGCATTGCTCTGCATCACAAACCAGCCGTCCAGCCAACTGAGCTGACCAACCCCTGATAACTATGTAATAATTCTTAAATATTGGTATTCCCCGTACCAATCAGTCTCCCAGTCCACCTCAAACAACTTGCCCCTCGTAACCCTGATAGTTTTTTCTGTGCGGAACACCCAGATAAATTAAACAAAAGAACCATGTAACCACCAGGGCCCATTCCACGGCAACGTGCATGCTTTGCGTGGTTCCAAACAGAAATGGAAACTAAATATCTCCACACTTCCAAACACCCTTTCACTCTGTGATCCTTGTGCAATTTGAAGCCAGGTATTAGTAACAAGGTTCAAAGAGAATCAGCCAACTGGAGGCAAAGTGGTGAGACCGCCTAGTCCAGCAGAAAGAAACCCTCCGACCATCCCCACTGACCCCCTGTCAGAATGAACAAAATGCTGTCCTGGGTGCAGAGCAGAAAGAATAACAGCAGAATCCAACCCCTGTAATCAATTGTGAAATTGTTGGTGTCACAGCAGGTCTGATGAAACATGTAATCCTGTCTCACATTGAGAGGTGGACAGCGTCTCCTCAGTGTGAACTCGCTGGTGTGTCCGCAGGGTGGATGAATGACTGAATCCATGACCACACTAAGAGCAGCTGAATGGTCTCTCCCCAGTGTGAATTTGCTGGTGTGATTGCAGGTTGAATAACCGAGTGAATCCCTTCCCGCACTGAGAGCATGAGAATGGCTTCTCCCCAGTGTGAACTTGCTGATGTCTCCGCAGGTTGGATGAATCATGGAACCCTGTCTCACACTGAGGGCAGGTGAATGGGCTCTCCCCAGTGTGAATTCGCTGGTGTGTCTGCAGGCTGGATAATTGAGTGAATCCCTTCCTACACTGAGGGCAGGTGAATGGCCTCTCCCCAGTGTGAACTCGCTGGTGTGTCTGCAGGTGAGATAACCGAGTGAATCTCTTCCCACATGGAGAGCAGGTGAATGGCCGCTCCCCAGTGTGAACTTGCTGGTGTCTCTGCAGGTGAGATAACCGAGTGAATTCCTTGCCACACTGAGAGCAGGTGAACGGTCTCTCCCCAGTGTGAACTCGCTGGTGTGACTGCAGGTGTGATAACCGAGTCAATTCCTTCCCACACTGTAAGCAGGTGAATGGCCTCTCCCCAGTGTGAACTCGCTGGTGCGTCAGCAGGTGAGATAACTGAGTAAATCCATTCCCACAGTGAGAGCAGGTGAATGGCCTCTCCCCAGTGTGAACTCGCTGGTGTGTCTGCAGGGTGGATGACTGAGTGAATCCCTTCCCACACTGAGAACAGGTGAATGGCCTCTCCCCAGTGTGAACTCGCTGGTGTTTCTGCAGTTTGGATACTTCAGCAAATCCTTTCCCACACTGAGAGCAAATGAACGGCCTGTCCCCAGTGTGAACTCGCTGATGTCTCAATAGGAGGGAAGAATCACAGAATCCTTTCCCACACTGAGAGCAGTAAGGTGGCCTCTCCCCAGTGTGAACTCGCTGGTGTTTCTGCAGGTTGGATAACTGAGTAAATGCCTTCCCACACTGAGAGCAGGTGAACGGCCTCTCCCCAGTGTGACTGCGTCGATGAACCTCCAGCACAGATGGGACTCGGAATCCCTTCCCACAGTCCCCACATTTCCATGGTTTCTCCATGTTTTGGGTCTCCTCATGTCTCTCCAGGTTGGACAATCAGTTGAAGCCTCTTCCACATACACAGTACGGGTATGGTCTCTCTCCGCTATGAATGGTGTGATGTTCTTCACACCATGTAATTGGTTGAAGCTCTTTCCACAGTTAGTTCACTGAAACTCTCTTACTTGGGTGTGTGTTGTGTGGGTCTCGGTGCTTTTCCAGTAACACTGATGTTTGAAATCTTTAGCTGACAGTTTGGACAAATAGTTCTTCTTGATTCAAAGGCCAATGATATTCAGGTTCCAATAAAAGTACTGACTGTCAGAACGAGACGCAACATTTGAGATTTCTGTCTGTAATTCCTCATCTAATATCCTGTGAAAACAATTGACAAAATTCATCACAGTCAGTACAGGATAAAAACTTAGAACAGACAATTCTAGTTTCTATGTCATATTTTTTCCTCTCTCTTATTCCCCAAAAGCTCTAGATCTCCATCCCAACACCTTCCCTCCTATCTCTTTTTAAAAATAAATTTAGAGTTCCCAATTCATTTTTTTTCCAATTAAGGGGCAATTTAGCATAGCCAAACCACCTACTGTGCACATTTTTGGGTTGTGGGGGCAAAACCCACTCAAACATGGGGAGAATATGCAAATTCCACACACCCAGAGCCGGATGGGACCTTGGCGCTGTAAGGCTGCAGTGCCAACCACTGCACCACTGTGCAGCCTCTCCCCCTGTTGTATCAAATAATAAGAATTTTACTGGTGTCACAAGTAGGCTGACATTAACGCTGCAAAGAAGTTACTGTGAAAATCCCCTCGTCGCCACACTACGGCGCTATTCACCCTCCCTATTCTCCTGAAGATGCTGATTCAGGCTGATTGTCAGATCCATGCTCACAGCTTCCTGTCCAGGAGGTCACAACAAATATGAGCTGCAACCAAAGAGAAAATACTGGAAAATCTCAGCAGGTCTGGCAGCGTCTGTAGGGAGAGAAAAGAGCTAATGCTTGGAGTACAGATGACCCTTAGTCAAAGCTAAAAGACAGAGATAGTAGGAAAGATTTATGCATGAAAGATGACTCCATTCTCACTCCACAGTATAAAGAAGCTGACAGACCTGAACATTTATCCACATTTTATGTCTTTACTTCCGATTTCCAGCATCCGCAGTATTTTGCTCTAATTTGAACCTTCAGACCTCCTCCCACCCAGTCAGCTCAGTGGAATGTCCTCCAGCTGTTTAGTTTGGAAGTTGTCACCATCCGGGTCACTGGGACCCTGAGGCCCCGCCCACTCGTCCGGCCGATCCGCGCATGCGCTACGCTGCCCGCCCAAACAAGATGGCGGCCGTTAACCCGGGCCTGTTCCCGGGAAAAAGCCCTGGAACAGAAAGCATCTGACGTGCAGGCTTCTGACGGGGCTTGCAACCTGCACCAGGTGTTTATGAAGTCTGGGCTCCCTCCCCACCCCACCTTCCGGCTCCATTCCTCTCTCCGCCCCAGCGACCCTCACCTGCCGAAAAAAGCCTCTCCCGCACTCGCAGTACTCGGAGCAAAGTGAAACTGCGCATGCTCTAGATACAACATTGCTCCTGCGTACTGGGCTCCTGGGGAGTGATCAGGGCAGATTCACAAACGCTGGTATGTTGGGTAATAACAGCACCATTGAAACTCCAAATAGGCAGTAGAAGATGTATTTTGTTACATCGTTGAGATAAAACACAAATTCGTGTAAATGGGTGTTGTGTTATGCTCTATATCCCAAAGTGATTTAAATGGCTGTTCTAAACAAAAGCAAATTGCTGTGGATGCTGGAATCTGAAACAAAGAGAAAATGTTGGAAAAGTTCAAAAGGTCTGGCAGCATTTGTAAGGAGAAAAAAAGCCCAGATGCCCCTTTGTCAAAGCGAAAAGCCGTTGAAAGTGGAAGATATTTAACTGTAGGGTGAGGAAATGAAAGATGAGTCATAACCACAGAAACCAAGGGAAAAGAGTGCTAAAATGTGCAGGTTAAGTGGATTGGTTATGCTAAATTGCCCCTTTGTGTCAAAATGTTCGTCGGCTTATGGGGATAGGTTGGAGGCATGGGCTTAATTAGGGTGGTCTTTACAAAGGCTGGTGCAGACTCGATGCGCCGAATAGCCTTCTCCTGCACTGCTAATTCTATGAAAATGGCAGTCCCCAGAGAAAATAAAAGGGCAAATAGCAGAGAAACTAAAATCGAGAGTATGTTGTGACAGATGTAGATGTTGAGGGAAGGGGAGACACGACAGGGAGAGAAGTAAAATGAGGTGAAGGGGGAAGAATTGGATTGGATTTGTTTATTGTCACGCGTACCGACGTACAGTGAAAAGTATTTTCTGCAAGCAGCTCAACAGATCATTAAGTACATGAAAAGAAAAGAAATAAAAGAAAATACATAATAGGGCAACACAAGGTAAATAATGTAACTACATAAGCACCGGCATCAGATAAGCATTCAGGGTGTTGTGTTACTGAGGTCAGTCCATAAGAGGGTCCTTTAGGAATCTGGTAACAGTGGGAAGGGGGGGATCAGATAGGGGGAAATATATAAAGACAAAGAAATAAAAGGTAAAAGGCAATTAAAATGAAATGGAATGAAAACAAAGGGGTCGAGGTGGGTGAGAGCGAATCATCTGAAGTTGTTGAATTCAATGTAGAGATCGGAAGGCTGTAGCATGTCTAACCAGAAGATAGAACATAGAACAGTACAGCACAGAACAGGCCCTTCGGCCCTCGATGTTGCGCCGAGCCATGATCACCCTACTCAAACCCACGTATCCACCTATACCCGTAACCCAACAACCCCCCCCCCCCCTTAACCTTACTTTTTAGGACACTACGGGCAATTTAGCTTGGCCAATCCACCTAACCCGCACATCTTTGGACTGATGAGATGCTGTTCATCCAGTTTGCGTTGAGCGTCACTGGAATATTGCAGCAGGCCAAGGACAGATAGGTGGGCATAGGAACAGGGTCTTGTGTTAAAATGGCAATCAACAGAAAGGTCAGGGACCTGAATGCGCACAGACCGAAGGTCTATTTGGTTTCTCTGATATAGGGAGACCATATTGGGAGCAGTGAATGCAGTAGAGCAAATTGAAAGAGGTGCATGTGAAATGCTGCTTTAACCTGGAATGAATGTTTTGGGCCTGGGATGTTAATCATGGAAGAGGTAAAAGGACAGGTGTTGCACCTTCTGCGATTGCATGGGAAGATGCCATGGGTGATGGGAGAGGTGTTGGGTATGATGCAGGAGTGGACTAGTTTATCTTGGAGGGAATGGTCTTTGTGGAATGATGACAGAGAGAGTGAAAGGAAGATGTGTTTGGTGGTGACATCACGTTGACGTTGGTGAAAATGGCAAAGGATTATGCTTTGCATACGGAGGCTGGTGGTGAGAAATGTGAGAATGAGGGGATTCTAGCCTTGTCCTTGGAAGGAAATGAAATGAAAATCGCTTATTGTCACAAGTAGGCTTCAAATGAAGTTACTGTGAAAAGCCCCTAGTCGCCACATTCCGGCGCCTGTTCGGGGAGGCTGATACGGGAATCGAACTGTGCTGCTAGCCTGCCGTGGTCTGCTTTCAAAGCCAGCGATTTAGCCCTGTGCTAAACAGGGGACGGGGCGAGGGTAGTGGTGTGGGAGATGGACCGCACAGTGTTAACGGCCCTGTCAACAGCTGTAGGTGATAAATCATGGTTGAGGATGAAGGAGCACATTTGAAACACCACTTTGGTAAATGGCATAATCGGAACAAATGCGACGGAGGCGGAGGAGCTGAGAGAAAGGGAGGGAGTCCTTACAGGGTGTAGGGTGCGAAGATAGCTGTGGGAGTCAGTGGGATTGTGATAGATATTAGTAGACAGTCTATTGCCGGAAATGGAGCCAACAGGCAAAGGAAGAGGAGGGGAGGAGTCTGAGATGGACCAGGTCACAGTGATGAAGGGGTGGAAACTGGAAGCGAAGTTCATGAATTTTTGCAGTTCCGGACGAGAGCATTGAAGCAGCACCAATAGTCATCGGTTGTGGGAGGGGACCCGGGTAGGCCTGGAATAAGGAATGTTCCATATACCCCATAAAAAGCAAGCATAGCTAGGACCCATGTGGGTACCCATTGCTACCTTTGATTTGGAGAAAGTAGGATGAATTAAAGGAGAAGTTGGATTGGATTTATTTATTGTCACATGTACCGAGGTACAGTGAAAAATATTTTTCTGCAAGCAGCTCAACAGATCATTAAGTACATGGGAAGAAAAGGGAAATAAACAAAATTCAAGCAAATAGAAAAAATACATAATAGGGCAACACAAGATATACAATGTAACTACATAAGCATTGGCATTGGATGAAGCATACAGGGTGTTAATTAGGTCAGTCAATAAGAGGGTAATTTAGGAGTCTGATGACAGTGGGGAAGAAGCTGTTTTTGAGTCTGTTCGTGCGTGTTCTCAGACTTCTGTATCTCCTGCCCGATGGAAGAAGTTGGAAGAGTGAGTATAGAACATAGAACATAGAACAGTACAGCACAGAACAGGCCCTTCGGCCCTCAATGTTGTGCCGAGCCATGATCACCCTACTCAAACCCACGTATCCACCCTATACCCGTAACCCAACAACCCCCCCTTAACCTTACTTTTATTAGGACACTACGGGCAATTTAGCATGGCCAATCCACCTAACCCGCACATCTTTGGACTGTGGGAGGAAACCGGAGCACCCGGAGGAAACCCACGCACACAGGGGGAGGACGTGCAGACTCCACACAGACAGTGACCCAGCCGGGAATCGAACCTGGGACCCTGGAGCTGTGAAGCATTTATGCTAACCACCATGCTACCCTGCTGCCCCTAAAGTAGGTCGGTGGCAGGGATCCTTGATTATGCTGCCCGCTTTCCCAGGCAGTGGGAGGTGTAGATGGAGTCCATGGATGAGGCAGGTTCGTGTGATGGACTGGGCGCTATTCACAACTCTATGAAGTTCCTTGCGGTCCTGGGCCAAGCAGTTGCCAAAGCAGGCTGTGATGCAGCCCATTAGGATGCTTTCTATGGATCATCTGTAAAAAAATTGGTAAGGGTTAATGTGGACATGCCGAATTTCCTTAGTTTCCTGAGGAAGTATAGACGCTATTGTGCTTTCTTGGTGATAGCATCGCCGTGAGTGGACCAGGACAGATTTTTGGCGATTTGCACCCCTAGGAATTTGAAACTGCTCACCATCTCCACCTCGGCCCAGTTGATGCTGACAGGGGGCACTTTGCTTCCTGAAGTCAATGACCAGCTCTTTACGTTTGCCGGCATTGTGGGAGAGATTGTTGTTGTTACACCACTCCACTAGGTTCTCTATCTCCCTCCTGTATTCCGACTCGTCGTTATTCGAGATCCAGCCCACTATGGTCGTATCGTCAGCGAACTTTTAGAAGGAGTTGGAACCAAGTTTTACTACACAGTCATGTGTGTACAGGGAGTAGAATAGGGGGCTAAGTACGCAGCCTTGCGGGGCACCGGTATTGAGGACTATTGTGG
The DNA here is from genome assembly GCF_902713615.1 of Scyliorhinus canicula. Taxonomy (NCBI): domain Eukaryota; kingdom Metazoa; phylum Chordata; class Chondrichthyes; order Carcharhiniformes; family Scyliorhinidae; genus Scyliorhinus; species Scyliorhinus canicula. The sequence goes on from NW_024055698.1 coordinate 44,260, forward strand.
AGGAGGTGTTGGTGTTCATTCTTACTGACTGTGGTCTGTTGGTCAGAAAGTCAAGGATCCAGTTGCAGAATGGAGAGCCAAGTCCTGGTTTTGGAGCTTTGATATGAGCTTGACTGGGATTATGGTGTTGAAGGCGGAGCTGTCGTCAATAAATAGGAGTCTGATGTAGGAGTCCTTGTTTTCGAGATGTTCTAGGGATGAGTGCAGGGCCAGGGAAATGGCATCTGATGTGGACCCGTTGCAGCGGTATGCGAACTGAAGTGGATCAAGGTGTTCGGGCGTATGGAGGTGATGCGCTTCATGATCAGCCTCTCGAAGCACTTAATTACGACTGAAGTCAGGGCCACCTGGCGGTAGTCATTCAGGCACGTTGCCTGGTTCTTCTTTGGTACCGGTATGATTGTGGTCTTCTTGAAGCAGGTGGGGACCTCGGAGTGGAGTAGGGACAGGTTAAAGATGTCTGTGAATACCTCTGCCAGCTGGTATGCGCAGGCTCTGAGTGCACGACCAGGGATCCCATCCGGGCCCGTCACCTTCCGTGGTTTCACTTTCAGGAAGGCCGATCGGACTTCGGAAGCTGTGATGGTGGGTATGGATGAATTATGGGCTGCTGAGCACTCGACAGCAGAATGTTGGTTACATGCTTGAACCGCATAAAATGCATTAAGTTCATCGGGGAGGGGTGCGCTGCTGCCAGAGATACTGCTTGGCTTCACTTTGTAGCCCGTTATGTTGTTTAGTCCTTGCCACAAACACTGAGAGTCTGTCTGTGACTCTAGCTTAGTTTGATATTCTCTCTTGGCATCTCAGATGGGTTTGCGGAGGTCGTACCTGGATTTTTGTATAGGTCAGGGTCGTCTGCCTTGAACGCCTCAGATCTGTCCTTCAGTAGGGAGTCAATCTCGTGGTTGAGCCATGGTTTCTGGTTGGGGAACGTACGTACTGCCTTCTTTGGCACGCAGTCGTCCACACATTTGCCGATGAAGTCTGTGACGGTGGTGGCATACTCTTTAAGTCGCTGAGTTCTTAAATATGGACCAGTCCACTGTCTCTAAGCAGTCACGTAAGAGCTCTTCTGTCTCCTCGGACCAGCACTGCCAACCTTCTTAGCTGGATTCTCCCACTTGAGTTTCTGCTTGTAAGCCGGGAGAAGGAGCACTGTCTTATGGTCTGATTTCCCAAAGTGCGGTCGGGGGATGGGACGGTAGGTGCCCTTGATTTTTGAGTAGCAGTGGTCAAGATGCTGTCGCCCCTGGTGGGACAGGAGATTTGGCAGTACGCTCTTGAGGTTGGCTTTGTTGAAGTCTCCGGCCACGATGAACAATGCTTCCGGGTGTTCTGTTTCGTCATTGTTTACAACTGTGTATGGTTCATCCAGCGCCTTCCTCACTTCTGCCTGGGGTGGGATGTAGACCGCTGAGATAATGGCTGAAGTGAACTCACGTGGAAGATAGTATGAGCGGCACTTCACGGTCAGGTATTCCAGGTCTGGGGAGCAGTAGGTCACCAGGGTCACCACATCCAAGCACCAGGAGGAGTTGATGAGGAGGCAAACCCCTCCACCCTTCGCTTTGCCTGAAGATGCCGAGCCGTCCGCCTGGTGAATAGAGAAGCCTGCAGGTTGTATGGCACAGTCCATGAGGCGGGGGTGAGCCATGTCTCTGTGAAACAGAGCACACAGCAGTCTCTTACTTCCCTCTGAGATTCACCTGAGGAAGGAGCTGCGCTCCGAAAGCTCGTGTTTGAATCAAACCTGTTGGACTTTAACCTGGTGTTGTAAGACTTCTTACTGTGCTCACCCCAGTCCAACCGGCATCTCCACATCATGGCTTCCCTCTGAGAGGTAAGTCTGGCGTTAAGTTCGTCCAGCTTGTTTTCAATCGCTTCGACGTTTGCCAGGAGTATGCTGGGGAGAGGGGTCTTGAAACCGCGTTGCTTCAGTCTAACCTGCAGACCGCCGCGTTTCCCTCGCTTCCTCGGTCAAGTTGTTGAGCAATAGAACGAGTTCAGCCAGGCAGACTAGAGCGGTGGTGAATGGGAATTGTCCAGGCCTCTTTTATTCAAGTATTGTATAATTTTTTGTTTAAGTATTTATTTCAAGTATTCCATATTTTTTTTAACCACCTGTAAACCTGTCCACCAATGGACATGCACTTCCTCGGGTCCTACCATTGATGATTTATTCCCTTGCCTTGTTTGTAGATTCTTTACCCAGCGTGAACCACAGGTTGACCGTGTGCTGTGTAAAACCGACATTCCACAGGCCCCATTTTCCTGGAACAAAATGAAGAAGCTGCTGCTTTCCAGATCCTTTCATTTCCTCTCATCTGTTTAAAGCCACAAACAGAAAGGTCCAGTTTTCTCTCTGGAGTTTGAGACAAATCAGCTTCAAAATGATGCAGAGTTTCAGCCAATGAGGTCCGGGCTCAGCTCCACCCCTCATTCACTCTGATTGGTTGGAGGATCAGCTGCTCCCGCTAGTCCCCAGTCCCGCCCCCTTTGTCTATTGGTCCGGGGCTGCTGTCAATCACTCCCCGGGGCATGGTGAGCAGGAGCATGCGCAGTATTGAGAGTAACTCCGGTTCAGGCGATCGTTTGGAAATTCTCAGTCGATCTGATACCGCCGGTAGCCGGAGGGATCGGCGGGTGGGTCGGACGGCTTCATGAACACGTGCAGGCCGTAAGCCCCGAATGCTCGGATACGACATTTGACGGCAAAAATTGCGCGGGCTTTTATCCCAGACAGGCCCAAATTAACCGCCACTGAGCTCTGTCCCGCCTCCCATTCACTCTGATTGGCTGGAGGACACCTGCTCTCGTTCGGTCCTCCAGCCGTGCCACCTTTTCTATTGGTCCGAACCCGCCGTCAATCAGTCCCCGGGCATTGTGAGCTGGAGCAACCTCGTCACAATCATTGTCAGCTCCCTGGTTTGTAGGCCCAGGTTAACGGGCACCATCCTTCTTCCACACTGGAGGGTGGTTCACAACACAGGGTGGGGTAATAAATAAGAGTTCACACTTTGCACTCAAATCAATGACGACTCTGATCTCTGGCAAGGAAGGAAACCCTGTCAGGTGGGCGGGGAGGATTCACCAAGGCCCCAAACCAATTGATTTTATTGTCAGTCTGCAAACAGGAGCTGGAGAACTGAACCCAGACAGAGGGAGGCAGGGAGGAAAGAGATGGGTTTGGATTTCAGCCCAGGGAGGAGGGAGAGTGTGTGGGACGGGGATTTACAGTTTTGGGGGAACAAGAAAAAAATGTTCCAGAGAAACTAGAATTGCCTGTTCAGAATTTCTATCCTGGACTGATAGTGGTGGCTTTTGTAAACTCCTTTTCCAGGGAGTTAGAAGTAGGGAATTACACAAAAAACTAACCCAACAGAAAGGTTTGTCTCTTTGCAAATTCTATCCTGCATTTACTTTTGTAAAATGAGAGATTACAGTGATCAGGAAATATTATATGGAGTGGGGCATTATGGAGTGGAGTGGGAGAGGGGCTGGTTTAGCTCACTGGGCTAAATCGCTGGCTTTTAAAGCAGGCCAGCAGTACGGTTCGATTCCCGTACCAGCCTCCCCGACAGGCGCCTGAATGTGGTGACTAGCGGCTTTTCACAGTAACTTAATTGAAGCCTACTCGTGACAATAAGCGATTTTCATTTCATTTTTCTCTATTGAAAACAAGGAAGTAAGCAGTGACCTGATAGAAATCTTGTAAATTATCAGTAGTTTGGAGAGGGGTGATGGGAGAGAGTCTAAAACCGGGTACGATCAATAAAGACGAGTCATAAATCCAAGATAGTTACAAAAATCAAAGGGGGCAATACGGACAAATTTATTTACTTACAGGTTTAGAATGTGCAACTCATTACCATGGAAAGATGAGATAGGTGGGACAGTAGGAATTTGTGCCAAGTATGGACAGCAGCAGAATCTGTGACAGAATGGCCTGTTTGTGTCTTAATATTTCACAGTAATTCAATGCAATGACCTTTTGCAGAATATTTGCAGATGCAAACATCATGTCAAGATCTCACAGAGACCCTTGATTCATCAGGACCGGCCTTTCGACATGGAAGGAGAAATGTTTGTTTTGTCTTTGGGGAAAAATGATAAAAATCACTTTGATTGGAAAAGCACCAAGACACATACATCAGTAATTTTCCACAGTTAGCTGGAACTGAGCTTTAACCAATCACAGCATGAAATGAAATTGCAGCATTTACATCAGAGAGACACCGTATCGACTTCAACTGATGATGCAAGTTGGAGAGACATAAGGACATTCGCACGACAGCAATCAAGAAGCAGCAATTGGACATTCAGCCCCGTGAGCCTGTTCCACCATTAATAACATCACTGCTGATCTGATTGACCTCAAATCTGCATCCCACCTACACCTGATAACTTGTCGATAACCATGGAGAAACCATGGAAATGTGGGGACTGTGGAAAAGGATTCAAATCCCCGTCTGAATTGGAAACTCATCGACGTATTCACACTGGGGAAAGGCCGTTCACCTGCTCCGTTTGTGGGAAGGGATCCACTACATTATCCAACCTCATCACACCCAGCATGTTCATACTGACCAGAGACCGTTTAAATGTGCTGACTGTGAGAAGAGCTTTAAAAGCAGAAAGGATTTATTGTTCCACCAACGCAGTCACACTGGGGAGAGGCCGTTCACCTGCTCCATGTGTGTGGGGGGATTCACTCAGACATCGAACCTCCGGACACACCAACGTGTTCACACTGACAAGAGATCTTTTAAATGTTCTGACTGTGAGAAGAGCTTTAAAAGTAAAAATGTTTAATGATACATCAACGCACTCACACTGGGAGAGGCCGTTCACCTGCTCTGTGTGTGGGAAGGGATTCACTTGTTCATCCCAGCTTCTGACTCATCAATCTGTTCACACTGATCAGAGACCTTTTAATTGTTCTGACTGTGAGAAAACATTTAAAAGCAAAAGGGATCTTCTGAAACCCAACGCGTTCACACTGGGGAGAGGCCATTCACCTGCTCCAAATGTGGGAAGGGATTCACTCGGTCAGCCCACCTTCTGAGACACCATCGAGTTCACACTGGGGAGACCGTTCAGCTGCCCTATGTGTCGGCAGGAATTCAATGATTCATCCAACCTGCTGCAACACCAGCGAGTCACACTGGACAGAGACCGTACTCTTGCCCCGTGTGTGACAAGAAATTCACTCAGTCATCCCACCTACACACCAACTTGTTCACACTGATCAGAAACCTTTTAAATGTTGTGAGTGTGAAAAGAGATTTAAAAGTAAACCGAATCTGCTGAACACCAGCGACTTCACACTGAAACAGAATAATAGAATTTGCAATGCAGAAGGAGCCACTCGGTCCATTGAGTCTGCACCGGCCCTTGGAAAGTGCACCCTACTTGAGCCCACACCTCCACCATAACTCCCCCCTAACATTTTTGGACACTAAGGGCAATTTAGCCTGGAAAATCCACCTAACCTGCACATCTTTTGACTGGGAGGAAACCAGACCACCCGATGGAAACCCACGCAGGCACAGGGAGAACGTGCAGACTCCGTGCAGACAGTGACCAAAGCCGGGAACTGAACCTGGGACCTTGGAGCTGTGAAGCAACAGTGCTATCCATTGAGCTACCATGCTGCCCACACATGGAAACGTTACTGGGGAGTCACTGGTAGAGGCTGTTCAACTGCTCCGCGTGTGGAAGGAGATTCACTCAGTCAAACAACCTGCTCAGACATCAGCAAGTTCACAGGCAACAGCAGTGTTTGGATTCAGCTGTTGTTGCTGCTGTAGTCACATCCAGGACTGAATGATGCCTGGACGTCTGTTTCCGGTGGGGCTCCACAGTTTTCTGGTATATATCAATGATTTAGACTGAAATGAATGCACTAGGATTATACAAAAGTTGCTGATGTGTTTTAGACAATAAAGGAGAAAGCCATGGACTGGGTCAGATGGGATAAAAGTGGGAAATGGAAATTTAGATAATGAGAGGTTAATAATGTTAATAATGAAATAAATAAAGACAGGGCAGGACATCCCAGCCCAGCGGATTACACATCCAGTTCCATTTGGGAAAACCAGGGCACGGCCATTGCGCTGGAAATGTATCAGCTGGAGCAGCAGGAAGCAAAGGGATTTTCCAGAGGTATTTTTGTGACGAGACTGTTTCCAGCGGAGTTCTGGATTGTTCTGGACAAGATTCCACGTTTGTGTGGTATATGAATGATTCACTTTACAAGGGACATGGTTGAGACATTTGCAGTGTTGGTTGACAGTGAGGAATAAAGTTGGAGACTACAGGAAGATATCAGTAGACTGATCAGCTGGGCAGCAAATGGAGATCAATCTGGATAGTGTGAGGGAATAAATACACTTGTGGTTCGTGTACAAGGACACACACAACTTTCTCGACTGTGGTATTCTGCAGTCTCTCTATTTAAATTATTATTATTCCCAACATGGATCAACTTCACTTTTTCCCCAAATTGTACTTTGGGTGGGATTCTCCCAGCCCCGGCCGGAGAATCCCTGCAACCGCACCACCCGCCCCGATGCCGGCACGTGATTCTGTGCTCCGCGGAGAATTGGCATCGGCGTGTTTGGTGCGGTGCCGGTTGCAGGCCGCTGTACGCGGACGGGCTAACGATTCTCCAGGCCCGAATGGGCCGAGCGGCCGCTCTGAAAAGGCAGTCCCACTGGCGCCGTCCACACCTGCTCAGCTGGCGGACTCTCGCTCAGGGTCGGGGCGGCCTGTGGGCGAGGGGGCTCCGACCCGGGGGGGGGGGGGGGGGGGGCCCCGATGGGGCCTGGCCCGTGATCGGGGCCCACCGATTGCGGGTCAGCCTCTCGCTCCCCGGGCCTATTTGTCACGCGCCGGCCCCTGAACTCCAGCGCCATGTTGCATCGGGGCCGGCATGTTGAGGGAGGCCACCGCGCATGCACGGGTTAGCGCGGCGCACAGTTCGGAGGGCTCCAGTTGGGAGGCTGGAGCAGCATGAACCGCTCCAGTGCCGTACTGGCCCAGAATTGGTACTCCCAATTAAACGCGAGGGCATTCCCGACGCCGTGGACACTCTGCCGCCGAATGGGAGGATCCCACCTGAGATCTGCCAAATATTTCACACTGACTTACTCTATGTATGATCGTTCTGCAGGCTGTGTAACTGGGTGAAGCTCTTTTCACAGTCAGTTCACTGAACACTCACTTGAGCGTATGTGTTTTTTTTTTTAAAATAATTTTTATTGAAAGAGTTTTTTTCCATACAGACATTTACCCCTACTAATTTTTAAATTATTTACAACACAATCCCTCTAGGCAAATGTCCCTCCCTCGCCCGCCCTCTCGCGCGCACCAGTCCTCCCCCCCCCCCCCCCCCCCCCCCCCCCCCCCCCCCCCAGCAACCTTAACAAACAAGGCAGCCTACAGTTTCAGACATGAGCAGCGAGCAGACTTGCCCGCGTTACAGTCGTGCATGTCCCCCCACGACCCTTGCTGCCCCCCCCCCCCCCCCCCCCCCCCCCCCCCCCCCCCCCCCCCCCCCCCCCCCCCCCCCCCCCCCCCCCCCCCCCCCCCCCCCCCCCCCCCCCCCCCGGGTTGCTGCTGCCACGACCCCGAACGTCTATCTCTGATCTAAAAGTCAGGAAAGGTTGCCACCGCCTGGCGAATCCCTGTACCGACCCCTCAGGGCAAATTTGATCCTTTCTACCTGAATATAGCTAGCCATATCGTTAATCCAAGTTTCAACGCTTGGAGGCCTCGCGTCCTTCCATTGAATTACTATCCTTCGTCGAGCCACTCGGGACGCAACGGCCAGTATTCCGGCCTCCCTAGCCTCCTGTACCCCGGTTCTACCCCGACCCCAAGATCGCAAGCCCCCATCCTGGTTTGACCCTGGACCCCACCCCTTCGACACCGTCCTTGCCACCCCCTTCCAGAACCCTTCCAGCACCGGACATGCCCCAGAACATATGCACATGGTTCGCTGGGCTTCCCAGACATCTGACACACCTGTCCTCACCCCCAAAGAACCGGCTCATCCTTGTCCCCGTCATGTGAGCTCTATGCAGCACCATTAATTGAATGAGGCTCAGTCTCGCACACGAGGAGGAAGAGTTGACCTTCTCCAGTGCATCCGCCCACGTCCCGTCTTCTATCTGCTCTCCCAGCTCCCCTTCCCACTTGGCTTTCAGCTCCTCCCCTGATGCTGCTTCCGCCTCCTGCATTTCTTGTAGATGTCTGATATCTTCCCCCCTCCGACCCAGACCCCCGAGAGCACCCTATCACTCGCCCCCTTACTGGGGAGCAGGGGAAACCCCTCCACCTGCCGCCTAGCAAATGCCTTCACTTGTAAATATCTGAACATGTTTCCCGGGGGGAGCTCAACTTCTCCTCCAGCCCTCCCAGGCTCGCAAACCTCCCCTCTATAAACAGGTCCTTCACGCCGTATGCCCACCCTGTACCAGCTCTGAAATCCCCCGTTGATGTTCCCCGGGATGAATCTATGGTTCCCTCTTATGGCGCCGCCAACAGACCTCCCATTTCCCCCCTATGCGCCTCCACTGCCCCCATATCTTGAGGGTGGCCGCCACCACCGGGCTCGTGGTGTACCTCGTGGGGGGGAGCGGCCATGGTGCCGTTACTAGGGCCCCCAGGCTTGTGTTGCCACAGGACGCCCTCTCCATTCGTTTCCAAGCTGCCCCCTCCCCTTCCATCATCCACTTGCGCACCATTGACACATTTGCCGCCCAGTAGTACCCCGAGAGATTGGGCAGTGCCAGCCCTCCACTGTCCCTACTCCGCTCCAAAAAGACCCTCCTCACCTTGGGGTGCCATGCGCCCACACGTAGCTCATGATGCTACTCGTCACCTTTTTGAAGAAGGCCCTAGGGAGGAGATGGGCAAGCACTGAATTAAAACAAGAACCTTGGGAGGACCGTCATTTTGATTGACTGCCCCTCCCCGCCAGCGACAACGGTACCATGTCCCACCTCTTAAATTCCTCCTCCATCTGTTCCACCAGCCTGGAAAAGTTCAACTTGTGGAGGTCCCCCAGTTCCTTGCCACCTGCACCCCTAAGTACCTAAAGCTCTTTCCTGCTCGCTTGAAGGGAGTCTCCCAATACCCTCTCCCTGGTCCCCCGGGTGTATCACAAAAACCTCGCTTTGCCCAAATTTAGTTTGTACCCCGAAAAGTCCCAAACTCTGCTAATAGTTCCATTATCTCCGGCATTCCCCCTTCTGGGTCTGCCGTACCTTGAGCGTATGTGTATCGGCACGTTTCCAGTCACAATAATATTTGAAATCTTTTCCATGGGCAGAATAGACTTAACATTGCTCCTTCCACATTCAAAGGCCTGTAACATTCTGATCCTATTGAATCGAATAACTGTTAACCGTGTAGGTGGCACGGTAGCACAGTGGGTAGCTGTGTTGCTTCACAGCGCCAGGGTTCCGTCTTTGATTCCTGCTTGGGTCACCGTCTGTGCGGAGTCTGCACGTTCGCCCCGTGTCGCGAGGGTTTCCTCCCACAAGTCCCGAAAGACGTGCTTGTTAGTGGATGGCATTCTGAATTCTCCCTCAGTTTACCCGGACAGGCACCAGAGTGTACCGACTAGGGCCTTTTCACAGCAACTTCATTGCAGTGTTAATGTAAGCCTACTTGTCATAAAGATTATTTTTTTTTTAAATAAATTTTATAGTACCCAATTCATATTTTTTTCCAATTAAGGGGCAATTTACCGTGGCCACTCCACCTAGCTTGCACATAGAACATAGAACAGTACAGCACAGAACAGGCCCTTCGGCCCTCAATGTTGTGCCGAGCCATGATCACCCTACTCAACCCACCCTATACCCGTAACCCAACAACCCCCCCCCCTTAACCTTACTTTTATTAGGACACTACGGGCAATTTATCATGGCCAATCCACCTAACCTGCACATCTTTGAACTGTGGGAGGAAACCGGAGCACCGGGAGGAAATCCACGCACACAGGGGGAGGACGTGCAGACTCGCACAGACAGTGACCCAGCCGGGAATCGAACCTGGGACCCTGGAGCTGTGAAGCATTTATGCTAACCACCATGCTACCCTGCTGCCCTGTGCTACCCTGCTGCCCTCATCTTTTGGGTTGTGGGGGCAAAACCCACACAAACACGGCGAGAATATGCAAACTCCACACGGACAGTGACCCAGAACCGGGATTGAACCTGGGACCTCGGCACCGTGAGGCCACAGTGCTAACCCATTGCACCACCGTGCTGCCCTGTAAAGATTATTATCAACTCATTGTCCCATCTCCACCATTCCTTTCCTCCACTCCCAGTTTTCCTCCATCCTCTACTCTGGCTCGGTTCAGTTCTAACCAGTGTGCAGACTGAGAGTGAAGTTAATGACTCAATCATTTCTCTCCCAGTCACTGAGACCCAGAAGCCCCACCCACCCCCTGTTCCCTCACCACTCTGCTCCTCCCTGAATCAAGATGGCAGCCAATAGCCTGTGACTGTTCCCGGGGAAAAAATTGGGACCAGCAGGTTTTTATTCTCAGCTTGTGGCCATCAGCAGGTTTCATCTGGAGACTCAATTCTCTGCGCATCTGTTACCGTCACAATGCCCGGGTGATTGACGGCAGCTCCCGCCCAATAGGAGGATGAGGGGCGGGCTTGGAGGACCAACTGAGAGCGGCTGGTCCTCCAACCAATCGGGCTGAATGAGGGGCGTGCCCGCTGTGATTGAAGTGTGCGTAATGGCGACAGAGGGTGGCTTCTTCTTCAACTCCGTAATTGGTAAGTACGGACGGCGCGAGGAATCACGTGACTCTACGGAAACGCTGCATAAATATGTTGTGTGAGCCACAAACCTCCGAAAAGAGCTGACTGGACCACCCAGTTTGTACCGAGCGGACTGCAGATCCTCCCGTTCAGCCCGTGTTATCGACCGCCATATTTAATAGACGCCATGTGCATCAGGCGCATGCGTGATCGCCATCATTGTGGGGCGAATGTCCAATGACCCGGTGGAGCATTAAAAAAATATATCTTCAGGTATTTTCATTAAAATAAACCAAAGCAGAAGAAAAATCGACAAAAAATCCAACATTGTAGCTAACCAACACCAACTCCCCACTGGGAGGAGTTTGTAACCAATTGTTCGGAATGGGGAATTGTTGCCCGTTGTTCAGTGTGGGCAGCACGGTAACACCCGTATATAGCACTGTGGCTTCACAGCGCCAGGGTCCCAGGTTCCATTCCCCCGAGGTCACTGTTTGTTGCGGAGTCTGCACCTTCTCCCCGTGTCTGCATGGGTTTCCTCTGGGACCTCTGGTTTCCTCCCACAGTCCAAAGATGTGCAGGTTAAGTGGATTGGCCATGATAAATTGCCTCTTAGCGTCCAAAAAGGTCAGGAGGGGTTATTGGGTTACAGGGTGGAAGTGAGGGCTTAAGTGGGTCGGTGCAGGCTCGATGGACCGATTGGCCTCCTTCTATGTATCTCAGCCAATCTATCATTGAGTCCCAATGTCTCACTGATGAGGCAGAGTAGCGGCAGAGAAGAATGAACGGGGTGGCACAGTTGATTTCACCACTGCCTCACAGTGCAAGGACCTGGGTTCGAATCCGACCTTGGGTGACTGTGTGGAGTTTTCACATTCTCCCCAGTCTTTGTGGGTTTCCCTCCGGGTGCGCCGGTTTCCTCCCACAGACCCTTTCACTCTCTCTCTACTCTCCAGTAAGGTGAACCAGTTGGGTTTCTATGCCAATCCAGTAGTTTTCATGGTCACTTTTTCCCTTTGCCGGCCCACAAATTACCAGATCGATTCACATCAATTTCACAACCTGCCTTTGTGGGTTCTCTCTCACTCCCATTTTTCTGTTTTAAATCAATTTCACAGGGTATTACAAGGGGAGGCTTTGGGGAACTGACATCGAACATGATATCAGAATCTGATGGAGACAGCCAATTTATTGTAACCTGAACATCATTGGATTTGGAACATGGAAGGAAAAAGCACCGACTACAGTGGGGGGAAGCTGTGCCCTGTGTGTGGACAAGATTTCAACCAATCATCTGGATTTTGGAACATAATTGCAGTCACGACAGGGCATGCCTTGGAAATGTGGTGACTGTGAAAGGGATTCAATTTCCTATGCCAGCTGGAAACTCATCGACGCAGCCACACTGGGGAGAAGCCATTCACCTGCTCCCAGTTGTAAGGGATTTGGTCACACATTCACTCTACTGAGACACCAGCAAATTCACACTCAGGAGAGGACATTCATGTGCACTGTGTGTGGGTTGGGATTCAATTGGTCAACCAACCTGGCATTACACCAGCGAGTTCACAGTGGGGAGAAGCCGTTCACCTGCTCCCATTTTGGGAACATTTGCTCACTCATATACCCTGCGGACACACGAGCGAGTTCACACTGGGGAGAGGCCATTCATCTGCTCCCAATGTGGGAAGGGATTCACACAATCATCCCACCTACTTGCACATCGATACATTCACACCGGGGAGAGGCCATTCACCTGCTCATGTGTGGGTGGGATTCAGTCAGTCATCCAACCTGCTGAAACACCAACAAATTCACAAGTAACTGTTATGATTGGATTATGCTCTTAATCATATTCAGGATTGAACTACTTCATTTGAGTCTGTTTCTGCTGAATTGAAAATACCTCCAGCTCAGTTATAGCTGTTAATAGTTGGTCTTGGAAAGGGAGGATTTGCAGTTAGGAAACACAAACTAACATCGTATCAGCATCTAACACCCACCGAATTTATCGTAAATTGAATACCTTTGGATTTTGAACGTGGAAGGAAAAAGCACCGTTCACAGTGGGGAGAAACCGTACATGTGTTCTGTGTGTGGATGAAGCTTCAGTCCATCATCTGGCCTTTCGAAACATAAATGCAGTCACACTGGGGAGAAACCGTGGGAATGTGGGGACTATGGAAAGGGATTTGATTAGCCAATCCAGCCAGTAGTTCATCAATGCACTCACGCTGGGGAGTCGCTTTTCACCTGCTCTGAGCATGGAAAGGGATTCACACACTCATACCACTTGCACGCACACCGACATGTTCACGCTGGGGAGAGGCTGTTCACCTGCTCCCAATGTAGGAAGGGATTTGCTCATTCCTCCAATCTGCTGAGACACCAGTGAGTTCACACTGGGAGAGACCATTTAAATGCCCAGACTGTGAAGAGTGTTATAAAGATTCTGGGGAACTGATGTCCCATTAACATGTTCACACTGAAGAGAGACCATTCAGATGCTCTCACTGTATCATTGAATTTATAGTTCAGAAAGAGGCCATTTGGCACATCGAGTCTGCACCGGCCCTTGGAAGGTGCACCCGACTTAAGCCTATACCTCCACCCTAACCCCGTAAACCAGTAACCCCACCTAAACCTTTTGGACACTAAGGCAATTCAACATGGCCAATCCACCTAACCTGCACATCTTTGGACTATGGGAGGAAATGGGAGCACCCGGAGGAAACACAAACAGATACGGCGACAATGTGCATCCGTACAGACAGTGACCCAAGCCGGAAATCGAACCTGGACCCTGGAGCTGTGAAGCAACAGTGCTAACCACTGTGCTACTGTGCCACACAATCAGCAGCTTACCACTCAAAGGACTGGGTTCAGACAATCATCTCACCTCACTGTACAGCCGTCTTCACACAGGAGAAAGGCCATTCACCTGCTGCCAGTGTGGGAGGGGATTCACTCAGATTCCAACCTACTGATGCACCAGCAAGTTCACAAGCAACTTCAGTGATTGGATTGTTTTGGGAATCGCAGCCTGGACTGAACCATATTCATTGGGGTCTGTTCCTCCCACAAGTCCCGAAAGACATGCTTGTTAGGTGAATTGGACATTCTGAATTCTCCCTCTGTATAGTAGGTGGATTGGCCATGATAAATTGCCCTTAGTGTCCAAATTGCCTTCTTCGTGTTGGGTGGGGTTACTGGGTTTTGGGGATAGGGTGGAGGTGTTGACCTTGGGTAGGGTGCTCTTTCCAAGAGCCGGTACAGACTCGATGGGCCGAATGGCCTCCTTCTGCACTGTAAATTCTATCTATACCCGAACAGGGGCTGAAATGTGGCGACTAGGAGATTTTCACAGTATCTTAATTGCAGTATTCCTATAAGCCTACTTGTGACAATAATAAAGATTTATTATTATGATGTTCATAAACTCCAACCCTGTTGTAAGAAATATATTCTGAATAAAAATCAAGTCAAATCAGTTTGTGTTAATCATAGTTAATCATGGGCGGCACATTAGCACAGAGTTAGCACTGTGGCTTCACAGCGCCAGGGATTCGGGTTTAATTCCTGGCTTGGGTCACTGTGTGGAGTCTGCACGATCTCCCCGTGCCTTTGTGGGTTTGCTCCAGGTGCTCCGGTTTCCTCCCACAAGTCCAGAAAGACGTGCTTGTTAGGTGAATTGGACATTCTGAATTCTCCCTCAGTGTACCCAAACAGGTGCCGGAATGTGGTGATAGGGATTTTCACAGTAACTTCATTGCAATGTTAATGTAAGCCTACTTGACAATAATAAAAATTATCATTATTATGACTGTGGAATTAATTGGATGAATCTTCCAAAGAGCCAGCACTGGTATAATGGGCCAAATAGTTTCCATCTGTGCTGTATCATTCCATAGAATAATTAATATTCAACAGGAACAGTAGTAGGCCATTCAGGCTTTCAAGCCTGCTCCTCCATTTCATAAGAAAATGGCTGATCCAACACTAAGTCCACTTTCCTCCCTTCTCTCTATAACCCAGATTTCCTTAAATTATTAAAAACCTATTGATCTCAGCCCTGAAAATGTTCAAGGACACAGCCTCCAAAGCTTCCCAGGGGAAATAATTCTTTGGAAGAATAAATTCTTCCTCAAATGCTTTTATTCTGCAACTATGTCCTCTGGTCCTACATTCTACCATGAGTGGAAACATCCACCCAATATTTACCCTGTCTAACCCTCTAAAAATCTTGTATGTTTCAATCATATAATTTCTCATACTTCTGCACTCCTCGGAGTACAGACCCAACATGTTTAATCTTTACTCATATTGAAATGTCTCCATACCTGGGATCATTGGTGTAAATCTCTTCTATACTGCCTCAGATATATATTATATCTTTCCTTAAATGAGGGGACCAGATCTCCCTTGAAATAAACAGCAGCATTACATTTGCCTTCCCTATTACCTTCTGCTCCTGTATGCTAATTTCTGAGTTTCATGAACTAGAACCCCAAGTCCCTTTCTGCTGCAGCTTTCTGCAGTCTCACCATTTAAACAAGAATCCGCCTTCTCATTCATTCTTCCAAAATGAACAATCTCACATTTTCCCTCATTGAATTGCAGTTCAGCATCAGTAAATAGAGGAGAGGAACCAGTGACTGTGAGATTGACGCAGACAGACACTGGGGAGAGACCGTTCACCTGCTCCACATGTGGGAAGGGATTCAGTCAGGTTCCCTACCCTGAACAACATCACTGAACATCATCTGATTGTGAACGTGCCCTATTCACTCTGCGGGAGGTCAGTGCGCAGGCTCAGTGCTGAGCTCTCCGGAACATGCGCAGTGTCACCTTGCCCAGAGGCGGGTGAGTGCGGGAGCGGTTTTTGTTAATGGGAGAGAGCGGGCGGGGCGGAGGGAGGAATGGAGCCGGGAGGTGAGGGGGAGGGTGGGGAGGGAGCGGAGGCTTCATAAACACCCGGGATAGGCCCTAAGCCCAAATATCACCTCGCAGGCCCGGGGTTTGTAGGTCGGAGGCTTTTTCCTGAGAATAGGCCCAGGTTTAAAAACCATCTTGTTTCAGCAGGAGCAGTGCGCATGCGGGACTTTTTGGACACGTAGCTGGAGTGGGCGGGGCTTCGGGATCCCAGTGACCAGGAGAGAAAATCTTTGACTCGTTGATCTTCATATCAATCTGCTAATGGGTGGGAAATGCCTCAAGTGGTAAATAACGGCTGATTATAAGAGGGGGGGGGGGGTATTGAGGAGGCCGAATGGATGTGGAGGCTCCATAAACACCCTGTGGAGATTCCAGGATAAGATTAAGAATCTAATGTTCAATCCTGCGGGGCAACATCCGGGAGACTGGACCCATTTGTTTGGGGAGGGGACAGTGCGCCTGTGCAGTGCACCCTGTCCTGACAGCAGGAGGAGAGAATGTTGCGAATTTCTCTCCTGGACTGACAGTGTTGGGTTCTGGAAACTTCTTTTACAGGGGGGTTAGAAGGGGAGGATTTACACACAGTAAACTCAAACCAAGAGAAATATTTTTCTCTTCTGAATTTTTAATCCTGCACTGACAGTGATGACTTTTTACAGGACATTAGAAGAGCAGAATTTTAAGGTGGAAAACTCACCCAAGATTCACTTCAAAAACTGAGAGTCACTTAGTTCATCAGTACCCAAATGTAAGTGTTTCTGTTTTACAGAAGGTTAAAGATTTAAACATTTGTGCAGCTGGAAATAGGGTGGAGCAAGATTTGCAAACCAGGATGTTACTTAACCGGGGCCAGTAGGTCAGTGAGAACAGGGGTGATGAGTGAGTGGGACACAGTTCAGAGGACATGGTAGCAGATATTTGGATGAACTCAAGTTTGGCAGGTTCCCTACCCTGAACAACATCACTGAACCAGTTTGGTTTTTACAACAATCCAGCAGTTTTTATGGTCACTTATTCCTCGTGCCGGCCCCACAAGTGACCAGATTCATTCGGCTCAGTTTTACAACCTGCCCTTGTCTGTTTGTAGGTTTGCTCTTACACCATTTTCTATTTTTAATCAATTTCACAGGGTATTAGAAAGGGACAATTTGCAGTTTGGAAACTGAAACCAAATATCACATCAGGATCTGATTGAGTCGTCCAATATATCGTAACCTGAATATCTTTGGATTTTGAATATGGAAGGAGAAAGGACCATTCGCAGTTGGAGAAACTGAACATGTGCTCTATGTATGGACGAGACTTCAGCCAATTATCTGACCTCTGGAACCACAAGTGCAGACACAATGGGGAGAAAGCATGGACATGTGGGACTGTGGGAAGGGATTCAATTATCCAGTTGAGCTGGAAACTCATCGGCGCAGTCACACTGGGGAGAGACCGTTCACCTGCTCCACGTGTGGGAAGGGATTCAGTCTGTCTTACAATCTGTTGGCTCACCACGTGTTCACTCTGATGAGAGACCTTTTAAATGCCCAGACTGCGGGAATTGCTATAAAAGTTCTGGGGAAGTGATGCGCCATCAACGTATTCACAGTGACGAGAGGCCTTTCAGGTGCTCTGACTGTGGGACTGGGTTCAGGCAATTATCTGACCTCACTGTACATCAGCGAATTCACACTGGAGAGAGCCCGTTTACCTGCAACGAGTGTGGGAAGGGATTCAGTCGGTCGTCACGCCTGATGACACACCAGCGAATTCACACTGGAGAGAGACCATTCTCCTGCGCTGTTTGTGGGAAGGAATTCACTAATTCTTCAGCACTGCTGAAACACCAGCGAGTTCACACTGGGGAAAGGCCATTCACCTGTTCTGTGTGTGGAAGGGATTCATTGGGTCAACCGACCTGCTGGAACATCAGCGTATTCACAGCGGGAGAGACCATTTGGCTGCTCCACGTGTGGGAAGAGATTCACTCAGTCATTAACCCTACAAACACACCAGAGAGTTCACACTGGGGAGAAGCCATTCATCTGCTCCATATGTCAGAAGGGATTTGCTCACTCATCCACCCTGCTGAGACACCAGCGAGCTCACAAATAACTGTTTTGATTGGATTTTGCTGTTTTTCCATTTGTCCTTTAGGGTTTGTTTCGGAGTTTAAGAAAGTCCAGCCCTGTTATAGGAATGAATATTCTGGTTAACAGTCAAATCAGTTTTGTGCTAAGCACACTGTGTTAGGTCTTTTTCATGTCTCCAACACAAGTTTGTTCCTTTTGAAGGGATCTCCCTCTCCCCTCTAGTGCAGAAGGAGGCCATTCAGCCCACTGAGACTGCACCAACTCTCTGAAAGAGCATCCTACCTAGGCCAATCCCCCACCCTATCCCCATAACCCACACATCTTTGGACACTAAGGGACAATTTAACGTGGCCAATCCACCTAACCTGTACATCTTTGGATGATGGAACAAATTGTATGTAGCTAAATTTGCTAATGGACATGGCAGTGCTTGTTGAGAGAGCAGTTAATAAAACAGAAAGTATCGTAGGCTTTATTAATAGGGGCATTGAGTACACAGTAAGGAAGTCATAGATATAGAACATACAGTGCAGAAGGAGGCCATTCAGCCCATCGAGTCTGCACCGACCAACTTAAGCCTCACTTCCACCCGATCCATGTAACCCAATAACCCCATCTAACGGTTTTGGACACGAGGGGAAATTTAGCATGGCCAACCACCTAACCTGCACGTCTTTGGACTGTGGGAGGAAACCGGAGCACCTGGAGGAAACCCACGTAGGTACGGGGAGAAAGTGCAGACATTGACCCAGCGAGGAATCGAACTTGGGACACTGGCGCTGTGAAGCCACGGTGCTGACCAGTGTGCTACCGTGCTGCCCTACATTTTCTGGATTAAACTCCATCTGCCATCTCTGTGACCAATCGCCAACCAATCTATATTCTGCTGCATCATCTGACAGTCCTCATCACTATCTGCAATTCCACCACCTTTGTGTCATCCAAAAGCTTACTCATCAGACTAGTTACATTGTCCTCCAAATCATTTATATATACAAACAGCAAAGGTCCCAGCACTCATTCCTGCAAAACACCACGAGTCACAGCCCACCAATCAGAAAAGCAACCTTCCCTGCTACTCTCTGTCTTCCATGACCTAGCCAGTTCTCTATCCATCTTGCCAGCTCACCTCTGATCCTGTGTGATTTCACATTCTGTACCAGAGCGCCAAGAGGGACCTTGTCAAATACCTTACTGAGGTCCATGTAGACAACATCCACTGCCCTACCCTCATCAATCAGCTTCGTCACTTCTTCGAAAAACTTCATCAGTTAGTGAGACACGACCTCCCGTTCACAAAACCATGCTGCCTCTTGCTAACAAGTCCACTTGCTTCCAAATGGGAGTAAATCCTGTCTCGAAGAATCGTTTCCAATAATTTCCCTGGCCTGTTGTAAGGCTCATCGGCCTGTAATATCCTGGATTATCCTTGCTACCCTTCTTGAACAAAGGAACATCATTAGGTATGCTCCAGCCCTCTGGGACCTCAAAGTAGCCGGGGATGATACAACTATTTCTGTCAAGGCCCCAGCAATTTCCTCCCTTGCCTCCCTCAGTATTCTGGAGTAGATCCCAAGGGGCCCTTGGGACTTATCGAGCTGGATGGTTGCCTTTTTGATCTCAATGTGACCCAGAATATCTACACGCCCTTCCCCAGATTCATCATCCATGCAGTCATTCTCTTTGGTGAATACTGATGCAAAGTACTAATTTAGTACCTCGCTCATTTCCTCTGGCTCCATTCATGGATTCCCTCCCCTGTCATTGAGTGGGTCAACCCTTCCCTGGCTCCCCTCTTGCTCTATATAGTCTAAAAAGCCTTGGGGTTTTCCTTAATCCTGTTTGCCAATGACTTTTTGTAACCTCTTTTAGCCCTCCTGAATCCTTGCTTAACTTCCTGCTGAGTTGTCCAGTGTTTGCTCCATGTATTTGAGATTTTCAGCAACAACAGCCTTTTGCTTTTGTTTTATAGCAGCCATTGGTCACTGAATCTATTCTAGAAATAGAGATGGACCAATTAAACATTGAATTGTGATGGGGGACGGATTGGGTTGTGCAGGTTGGTCCCTGGCCTCCGGGATAGATTACTGTGGGTAGGCAAAATGTCCAGTTGTAGTTATTCTCCGATCAGCCATGATATTGAATGGCAGAGCAGGCTAAAGGGGCCGAATGACCCACTTCTCCTAATTTGTATGTTATGCTGCAATAGAATGATTACAATACAGAAGGAGGCCATTTATCCCATTGTGCCCCTGCTGGTCCTCTGCAAGAGCAAATCAGAAAGTCCGATTTCCCCAAACCTTCCCTAGTAGCCCAGCACTTCTAATCTCTTCAGGTGCCTGTCCAATTCCCCTGTGAAAGCCTTTGTTGTTTCAATTTGAGCTGGAGTGGAGATGGTGTAGATTGTGGTTGGAAGCTTATCTCAGGGTCACATATTATACTGGCGTTGTGATCTGTCTGGTTCAGTTTCCAGGGAGATGGATGGAGTCAGTGGGAAGGGAGTGGAGTTGGCGGAAGGGATTGAAGACATTTGCTTTGATATTCTCAATATTTAATTTAAGGAAATGTCTGCTCATTCTATTCTGGATGCCAGACAGGTCAGGGCGAATGTGATTGTGGGAAACTAAGAGCTGATTGTTTTCACATACACCTGTTCTGAGCGGCATGGTGGAACAGTGGTTAGCGCTGCTGCCTCACGGCGCCAAGGAGCCAGATTCAATCCCCGCCCCGGGTCACTCTTACCCCCACAACCGACAGATGTACAGGGCAGGTGGATTGGCCACGCTAAATTGCCCATTTTTTTGGAAAAAAATAATTGGGTACCTAAATTTAAAAAAAAACTGTTGTCCTGGTTTTTCTGGGTGGAGGTTCCGGGTTTGGGCGATTCTATCAAAGTTCTGATGGAGTTGTAATTGAATATAAAATACTCCCCCCCCCCCCCCCCCCCCCCCGCCCCCATTCCCCTGCCTCATCCCCTCTCTCTATCTGACATGAGGTTAGTGATGTCTGTAGATCCAGACCGGGTGGCAGGTTCCCTTCCCTGAAGGACATCAGTGAACCAGTTGGGTTTTTATAAATCCAGCAGTTTTCATGGTCGCTTTTTCCCAGTGCCGGCCCCACAAATGACCAGATTCATTCAGTTCAATTTCACAACCTGCCTTTGTGTTTTTGTGGGTTCTCTCTCACTCCCTATTTTCTGTTTTAAATCAATTTCACAGGGTATCAGAAGGGGAGGATTTACAGTCAAGAAACGCCAACCAAACATCACATCAGGATCTGATGAAGTTTCAGTTTATCACACTCCGAATATTATCAGAGTTTGAACATGGAAGGGAAAAGCACCGTTCGCAATGGGGAGAAAGCGTACACGTGTTTGTGTGTGGACGAGGTTTCAGCCATTCATCTGGCCTGTCAAGACACAAGCGCAGTTACACAGGGAAGCAACCCTGGAAATGTGGGGACTGTGAGAGGGGATTCAATTACCCATCAGAGCTGGAAGCACATCAACGCGCTCACACTGGGAGAGGCCATTTACCTGCCCCGTGTGTGGGAAACGATTTATAAAGTCAAACAACCTTCTAAAACGCAAGCGGATTCACACTGGGGAGAGACCTTTTACTTGCTCAGACTGTGAGAAGTCCTTTAAAAGCTCCAGTGAACTGAAGTCCCATCAACGTGTTCACAGTGACAAGAGACCATTCAGGTGCTCTCACTGTGGGACTGGGTTCAGATGGTCATCTCAACTTACTGTACATCAGCGAGTTCACACTGGGGAGAGACCATTCACCTGCTCCGAGTGTGGGAAGGGATTCATTCATTCATCCCACCTGCTGACACACCAGCGAGTTCACACTGCGCAGAAACCATTCACCTGCTCCACATGTGGAAATAGATTCACTACCTTATCAAACCAGCTGGTACACCAGCGCACTCACACTGGGGAGAGGCCATTCACCTGTACCACATGTGGAAAGGGATTCATTCAGTCATCCGCCCTGCTGATACACCAGCGCACTCACACTGCGTTGGGCCCATTCACCTGCTCCAGGTGTGGGAAGAGAGTCACTACCTTATCCAGTCTGCGGACACACCAGCGAGTTCACACGGGGCAGTGGTCATTCACCTGCTTTGTGTGTGGGAAGAGATTCACTCACTCATCCGCCCTGCTGAGACACCAGCGACTTCACGAGTAACAACAGTGATTGAACTTTGCTGTTAATCACATCCAGGACTGAACCATGTTCATTGGGGGTTGTTTCTGCTGTTGTTAATAAACCCCAGCACAGTTATAGTGGTTAATATTGTGAATCAAAGTGAAATAAATTGTATTTTTGTGAAACACAGTGGTGTTGAATCATTTTAATATCTCAATTATTTTTTTTGTACCCAATTATTTTTTTTGTTCCAATTAAGGGGCAATTTAGCGTGGCCAATCCACCTACCCGACACATCTTTGGGGTGTGGGGGTGAAATCCACGCAGCCACGTGCAAACTCCATGACCCAGGGCCGGGATCGAACCCGGGTCCACAGCGCCGGACCTCGAACACCAGTTGATTCCTTTTGAAGTTCTCTGCCTTTCCCCTGTCTCTTCCATCCTCACCTCCAACAGGTGTGAGAGCTTGTGGAGTATCTTTATAATGAAGATTGAGGCAATCCGATAGCTACCTCTGCTGCTTCCTTCCCTTCCCCTAACCCTCCTGGACAAATGTTCTCCTTGTCCACCTCCTTCTCCATTCAGCACCCCCCCCCCCCCCCCCCCCCCCCAGACCCCAGTGAGTTGATACTGCAGAGAGAGGGTTTAAATGCTGAGGCTGTGACGGGAGCTGTAAAAGCCACATTCACTGATGGTTCACCAGTGCAGTCACTCTGGTTCCACTCCATTCATCTGCACTCAGTGCAGGAAGAGGTTCAGCCGATTGTCCATCCTGCAGCAACACCAGTGAGTTCACACCGGGGAGAGGTCATTCACCTGCTCCATGTGTTGGGAGGGATCACTGAGTCATTCAACCTATCAAAACACTAGTAAATTCATACTGACGGAAGATCTTTTAAATGTCTGGATTGTGGGAAGGATGAAGTTTTTGTGAATCTAACATGTTCACACTGACTGGAGAGACTGTTCAGGATCTCTCTGTGGGACTGGGTTCAGGGTCTCTCTGAGGGACGGACTGGGTTCAGGATCTCTGTGGGACTGGGTTCAGGATCTCTGTGGGACTGGGTTCAGGATCTCTGTGGGACTGGGTTCAGGATCTCTGACGGACTGGGTTCAGGATCTCACTGTGGGACTGGCTTCAGGATCTCTGTGGGACTGGGTTCAGGGTCTCTCTGTGGGACTGGGTTCAGGATCTCTCTGTGGGACTGGGTTCAGGATCTCTGTGGGACTGGGTTCAGGATCTCTCTATGGGACTGGGGCAGGATCTCTGTGGGACTGGGTTCAGGATCTCTGTGGGACTGGGTTCAGGCTCTCTCTGTGGGACTGGGTTCAGGATCTCTCTGTGGGACTGGGTTCAGGATCTCTCTGTGGGACTGGGTTCAGGATCTCTCTGTGGGACTGGGTTCAGGATCTCTGTGGGACTGGGTTCAGGATCTCTGTGGGACTGGGTTCAGGATCTCTCTGTGGGACTGGGTTCAGGATCTCTCTGTGGGACTGGGTTCAGGATCTCTCTGTGGGACTGGGTTCAGGATCTGTGGGACTGGGTTCAGGATCTCTCTGTGGGACTGGGTTGAGGATCTCTCTGTGGGATGGGTTCAGGATCTCTCTGTGGGACTGGGTTCAGGATCTCTCTGTGGACTGGGTTCAGGATCTCTCTGTGGGACTGGGTTTAGGATCTCTCTGTGGGACTGGGTTCAGGAGCTCACTGTGGGACTGGGTTCAGGATCTCTCTGTGGGACTGGGTTCAGGATCTGTCTGTGGGACTGGGTTCAGGATCTCTCTGTGGGACTGGGTTCAGGATCTCTCTGTGGGACTGGGTTCAGGATCTCTCTGGGACTGGGTTCAGGATCTCTCTGTGGGACTGGGTTCAGGATCTCTCTGTGGGACTGCGTCAGGATCTCTCTGTGGGACTGGGTTCAGGGTCTCTCTGTGGGACTGGGTTCAGGATCTCTCTGGGACTGGGTTCAGGATCTCTCTGTGGGACTGGGTTCAGGATCTCTCTGTGGGACTGGGTTCAGGATCTCTGTGGGACTGGGTTCAGGATCTCTCTGTGGGATTGGGTTCAGGATCTCTCTGTCGGACTGGGTTCAGTATCTCATTGTGGGACTGGGTTCAGGATCTCTCTGTGGGACTGGGTTCAGTAGATCTCTGTGGGACTGGGTTCAGGATCTCTCTGTGGGACTGGAGTCAGGATCTCTGGGACTGGGTTCAGGATCTCTCTGTGGGACTGTGTTCAGGATCTCTCTGTGGGACTGGGTTCAGGATCTCTCTGTGGGACTGGGTTCAGGATCTCTCTGTGGGACTGGGTTCAGGATCTCACTGTGGGACTGGATTCAGGATCTCTGTGGGACTGGGTTCAGGATCTCTCTGTGGGACTGGGTTCAGGATCTCTCTGTGGGACTGGGTTCAGGATCTGTCTGTGGGACTGGGTTCAGGATCTCTCTGTGGGACTGGGCTCAGGATCTCTCTGTGGGACTGGGTTCAGGATCTCTGTGGGACTGGGTTCAGGATCTCTCTGTGGGACTGGGTTCAGGATCTCTCTGTGGGACTGGGCTCAGGATCTCTCTGTGGGACTGGGTTCAGGATCTCTGTGGGACTGGGTTCAGGATCTCTATGTGGGACTGGGTTCAGGATCTCTCTGTGGGACTGGGTTCAGGATCTCTCTGTGGGACTGGGTTCAGGATCTCTCTGTGGGACTGGGTTCAGGATCTCTCTGTGGGACTGGGTTCAGGATCTCTCTGTGGGACTGGGTTCAGGATCTCTGTGGGACTGGGTTCAGGATCTCTGTGGGACTGGGTTCAGGATCTCTGTGGGACTGGGTTCAGGATCTCTCTGTGGGACTGGGTTCAGGATCTCTGTGGGACTGGGTTCAGGATCACTGTGGGACTGGGTTCAGGATCTCTCTGTGGGACTGGGTTCAGGATCGCTGCGGGGCTGGGTTCAGGATCTCTCTGTGGCACTGGGTTCAGGATCTCTCTGTGGGACTGGGTTCAGGATCTTTTGTGACTGGGTTCAGGATCTCTGTGGGACTGGTTCAGGATCTCTCTGTGGGACTGGGTTCAGGATCTCTGTGGACTGGGTTCAGGATCTCTCTGTGGGACTGGGTTCAGGATACTCTGTGGGACTGGGTTCAGGATCTCTCTGTGAGACTGGGCTCTGTGGGACTGGGTCAGGATCTCTCTGTGGGACTGGGTTCAGGATCTCTCTGTGGGACTGGGTTCAGGATCTCTGTGGGACTGGGTTCAGGATCTCTCTGTGGGACTGGGTTCAGGATCTCTGAGGGACTGGGTTCAGGATCTCTCTGTGGGACTGGGTTCAGGATCTCTGTGGGACTGGGTTCAGGATCTCTGTGGGACTGGGTTCAGGATCTCTCTGTGGGACTGGGTTCAGGATCTCTCTGTGGGACTGGGTTCAGGATCTCTCTGTTGGACTGGGTGCAGGATCTCTCTGTGGGACTGGGTTCAGGATCTCTCTGTGGGTCTGGGTTCAGGATCTCACTGTGGGACTGGGTTCAGGATCTCTGTGGGACTGGGTTCAGGATCTCTCTGGGGACTGGGTTCAGGATCTCTCTGTGACTGGGTTCAGGATCTCACTGTGGGACTGGGTTCAGGATCTCTCTGTGGGACTGGGTTCAGGATCCTCTGTGGGACTGGGTTCAGGATCTCTGTGGGACTGGGTTCAGGATCTCTGTGGCACTGGGTTAAGGATCTCTCTGTGGGGCTGGGTTCAGGATCTGTGTGACTGGGTTCAGGATCTCTGTGGGACTGGGTTCAGGATCTCTCTGTGGGACTGGGTTCAGGATCTCTGTGAGACTGGGTTCAGGATCTCTCTGTGGGACTGGGTTCAGGATCTCTGTGGGACTGGGTTCAGGATCTCTCTGTGGGACTGGGTTCAGGATCTCTCTGTGGGACAGGGTGTCAGGATCTCTCTGTGGGACTGGGTTCAGGATCTCTCTGTGGGACTGGGTTCAGGATCTCTCTGTGGGACTGGGTTCAGGATCTCTCTGTGGGACTGGGTTCAGGATCTCTCTGTGGGACTGGGTTCAGGATCTCTCTGTGGGACTGGGTTCAGGATCTCTCTGTGGGACTGGGTTGAGGCTCTCTGTGGGACTGGGTTCAGGATCTCTATGGGACTGGGTTCAGGATCTCTCTGTGGGACTCGGTTTGGGATCACTGTGGGACTGGAGTCAGGATCTCTGGGACTGGGTTCAGGATCTCTCTGTGGGACTGGGTTCAGGATCTCTCTGTGGAATTCCCTAACACAGGAAGCAGTTGAGTCCAGAACATTGTATGTTTTCAAGAAGGAATTAGATATAGCTCCTGTGGCTAAAGGGATCAAAGGATACAGGAACAAAGCGACTGAGTTAGATGTTTGGCCATCATCATATTGAATGGTGGAGCAGGCTCGATGGACCAAATGAATTTCTCCTGCTCCTATTTTCTCTGTTTCGATGTGTATGATAGATAGAATGGATAGATAGTATGCGCATGTCTGAGTGGAGCTGCTACTTCTCATCAGCAATAACACAAATCTTCCTCTCTCAAAGTTAGGCACAGTAGCACAGTAGTTAGCACTGTTGATTCACAGCGCCAGGGACCCAGGTTTGATTCCCACTTGGGTCACTGTCTGTGTGAAGTCTGCACATTCTCCCAGTGTCTGGGTGGGTTTCTTCCTGGTGCTAAGGTTTCCTCCCACAAGTCCCAAAAGACATGCTGTTATGTGAATTGGACATTCTGAATTCCCCTCAGTGTACCCGAACAGGCGCCGGAGTGTGACCAGGGGATTTTCACAGTAACTTCATTGCAGTGTTAATGTAAGCCTACTTTGACAATAATAAAAATTATTAGTTCTTTGATTCTCCAATCAAGTGATTTGAATGGAACCATTCAGAGATTTTCCATCCAGGATGAAACAACAGGCTATGTAACCATGTGCTCTGTAAAACCTGACATCTACACAGCAAGACCCCACTTCTCTTGGAACAACATGAAGTGGCTGCTGCTTTCCCTTCCTCCTCACTATTATCCTTAGATCACAAATTCCATGTGTGCATAATCCCATTTTTGGCCTACATTTTGGTCTTACCAAGAGACAGCAATGGGATATCAGCTATCACAGGGATCAGTTCTGAAGTCATTTAACTCCAGGTTTTTCCATCTGCAATGGCGGGATTTGAACCTGGAACCGCAGAGCCATCTAGTAAACCAGGTCTCTGACAGGGACATATTTTATCTCGAGTTGCAGGAATCTGTCTTTCTGGTTTACCAGTCCAGTGATAATACCACTGAGCCACTGTCGCCGTGCCAGTTTATTTATTGAAACCAGGGACTCTCCCTGTGACATGTGCTGTCTACCCAGTTAATTCTTCAACTCAGCCTTCAATTGTTTGTGGATTGCTTCAGATTTCCACGTTTCAGTGACAAATGTTGAAATGTTTACTCCACACCCACAGGGTTTCATCTGTTTAAACCAACAAACAGAAAGGTCCAGTTTTCTCCTGGAGTTTGAGACAAATTAGTTTTCAAAATGATGCAGAGTTTCAGCCAATGAGGGAGATCCGAGCTCAGCCCCGCCCCTCATTCAGTCTGATTGGTTGGAGGATCAGCCCCTCCCACTCGGTCCTCCACACCCGCTCCCTCTTTCTATTGGTCGCGACCTTCCTTCAATCACTGGGCATGGTGATGCAGAGCATGCGCAGTGTGGTTACTGAAGGTGGCTGTTGGGTTGGAATCAGCAGTGATTACAATTGAGAAATCACCCGGTAAGGAGGGAGCGGTGGAATCGGCGCCTGGGTTGGAAGGCTTCATAAACACTGAGTAGAGGCGCCGAACGCCGAATATGAAACTCCCGGTACCCCGTTTGCACCGATCGGGTCGCATTCGTGGTTCCGATGAAAGGCCCGAATCGATGGCCGCCATTTTGAAACGGGGCGATATACAACAGGGCGCATGATCGGGCGCCATCTTTATTGAGGGCACCATGAAGGATGGCGCATGTGCGGGCGCCATCTTTAATGAGGGCACCGTAAAACGGCGCATGTACGGGCGCCATCTTTATTGAGGGCGTATGCAGAGGGAGCAACCCCCGGAGATCCAGGTTGCCCCACGCCGCCGGACAGGGACATATTGCAGGAATTTGCCTCAGTGACATTGATTGCACATGTGGTTAGCACTGCTGCCTCACAGCGCCGGGGATGGGGATTCAATTCCGGCTGGAGTGACTGTGTGGAGTCTGCACGTTCTCGCCGTGTCTGCGCGGGTTTCCTCCTGGTGCTTTGGTTTCCTCCTACAGTCCAAAGATGTGGAGGTTATGTGGATTGGCCATGCTTAGTTGCTTTTGGTGTTCAAATGGTGGATGGGGGGTAGGGCGGGGGAAGTGGGCCTCTTTCAGAGGGAATGTTCACAGTTTAAATTTGTTCACCTAAATGTAGAGTCCAGAAGGCTGGAATGCGCCGAACCGGAAGATGAAGTGTTGTTCCTCCAGTTGGTATTGGGTACAGCTGAAGCATTGCAGCAGGCCAAAGGCACAGGAGCAAGATTGTGAGTTAAAATGGCAACTGACAGGAAGGTTGTGGACTGAGCAAAGGTGTTCCACAAACCTGTCAACCAGTCAGCATTTAGTCTCCCCAGTGTAGAGGACCACATTGGGGAGCAGCACATGCAGTAGATTAAATTGAAGGAGGTGCAATGAAACGCTGCTCAGCTGAAAGGAGAGTTTGGAAACTTGGACAGGGAGGAAGTCATGGGGTGGGTACTGCACCTTCTGCGAATGCATTGAAGGAAATGCAGTAAGGAGTTGAGGGAGATGGAGGAGTGAACCAGGGTGTCACAGAGGTTGCGGTCCCTGCAGAATGCTGACTGGGGTGGTGAGTAGATCTGTTTCATGGTGGCATTGTGCTGGATTTGGCAGAAATTGCAGATAATTATCCTTTGAATGCGGAGGCTGGTGGGGTGAAAAGGGACGATAAAGGGGCAAACTTGTCACTCATATTCCTATTAATGGCAAAGCAGTCCTGATGGAGCGAGTGGCCTACTTCTGCTCCTCTTTCCTGTGATCTCTGAGTCCAGGACAGGAGGTAGTCAGCATGGATCTGTCCATCAGCTTGAATCAGCACCTTCAGGAGAATTGCGAGTGTATATATTGCAGGGGGGAAGCGAGGGAGACCGTGTGGTCTGGAGATTTGCAGATTTTGAAGATTGAGGGAGGAAAGTTTCCACAGAAATTAGAATTGTTCTGCATTTCTATCCTGTTCTCACGAATTAATTTTGTAAATTCCTTTCACAGGATATTAGAAGTGAGGATTTGCAGACAGAAATCTCAAACCAAACATCCTGACAAGATCTGACAGTTACTCGATTCATCAGGACATGAATATCATCGGCTGTTGCATCTAGAATGAAAAATGTTTGTCTGTTCTGTCTGCTTCAAAGGGTTTCAAACATCAGTGTGACTGGAAAAGCACCGAGATACACCCACACCCGAGTGAGTGTTCCAAGTACTGACTGGAAAAAGCTTCAACCAGTTACACAGTCTCAAAATCATCACACCATTCACAGCGGGGAGAGACCTCATACTGACGAGGCTTCAACTGATTATCCAACCTGGAGACACAGCCACCGACATGGACAAACCGTGGAAATGTAGGGACTGTGGGAAGGGATTCCGTGCTCCCTGTGAGCTAGAAACCCATCACGCAGTCACAGCGAGAGAGGCCGTTCTCCTGCTCAGTGTGTGGGAAAGGATTCATTGATTCATCAACCCTGCAGAGGCACCAGCGACTTCACACTGGGGAGAGGCCGTTCTCCTGCCCTGAGTGTGGGAAGGGATTCAGTGATTCATACAACCTGCTGACACACCAGCGGGTTCACACTGGGGAAGGCCGTTCTCCTGCCTGAGTGTGGGAAGGGATTTGCTCGATCATCCGCCTTGCGGAATCACCAGAGATTCCACACAGGTGAGGGGTTGTTCACCTGCTCCGAGTGCGGGAAGGAGTTCATTCACTCATCCCTCCTGGTGAAACACCAGCACATTCACACTGGGAGAGACCGTTCACCTGCTCGGATGTGGGAAGGGATTCACTCAGTTATCGAGCCTGGTGAGACACCGTCATATTCACACTGGGAGAGACCATTCACCTGCTCCATGTGTGGAAAGCGATTCACTCAGTCGTCTGGTCTGTTGCAACAACAAGGCACCCAAAGCAATGAGACACATTTTAAATGCTCTGACTGTGGGAGCTGTTTTCTAAACCCTGCACTGATGGACCATCAGGTAGACATTCACACTGAGGAGAGACCGTTCAGCTGCTGTCACTGCACAAAGAGATTTAGAATGTCGTACGATCTACTGAGACATCAGAGAATTCACACCGGGGAGAAGCCATTCACCTGCCCAGTATGTGGAAAGGATTTGGTGATTCATCCAACCTACAGAGACACCAGCGAGTTCACACTGGGAGAAGCCATTCACCTGCACTGAGTGTGGGAAAGGATTCACTCAGTCATCCCACTTACAGACACACAAGCGCATTCACAATGGGGAGAGGCCTTTCTCTGCATGTGTGGGAAGGGATTCAGTGATTTATCCAACTTGCTGAGACATCAGCGAGTTCACAATGGAGAGATTAATTCACCTGCTCTGTGTGCGAAGGGATTCACTTGTTCATCCAGCCTGCTGAGACACCAAGGCAGTCACACCGGTTATAGAGACTTTTTCGATGGTTTTGCCAATGTACCACGCCTCGGGACATCCTTTCCGCAGCTATAGTGGTAACGTTGGCCGAGTCGCACAAGAATGTACCGTGTACCTGGTGGGTGGTGTTCGCACGTGTAATGGTGGTATCCATGTCGATGATCTGACACGTCGTGCAGAGGTTGTGACCATGCAGACACTGTGACAGCAGATGAACGGACATTGCGCGACAATCACCAGGCAGGAATGTTCCCTTCCAGTCGGGGAACACTTCAGCAGTCAAGGGCATTCAGCCTCTGATCTCCGGGTAAGTGTTCTCCAAGGCGGCTTTCAGGATGCGCAACGCAGAATCGCTGATCAGAAAGTAATAGCCAGTTTCCGCACACGGGTACGGCCTCAACTGGGACCCTGGATTCATGTTGCATTACTTCACCTCCCGCCATTTGGCCTGGGCTTGCAAAATTCTACCAACTGTCCTGGCTTGAGACAATTCACACCTCTTTAACCTGTGATTATCCTCTCTCCAGTTGCACCGTCTGGACCTATAAAGACTTAATTACCTGCAAAGTCTCTAATTCAAAGTATCACTTTGCATCATTGACTTTGTCTATATATGTGGTTGTGGAATTCACCTCTTCTTTCACCTGAGGAAGGAGCAGTGCTCCGAAAGCTAGTGATTGGAAACAAACCTGTTGGACTTTAACCTGGTGTTGTAAGACTTTTTACTGTGCTCACCCCAGTCCAACGTCGGCATCTCCACATCTTGTTTTAAGAGGAAGCTCTAAAAAATATGTCCACTAATTTTGAACTTCCCCAGATACTTACCCTATTAGAACATAGAACATAGAACAGCACAGCACAGAACAGGCCCTTCGGCCCTCGATGTTGTGCCGAACATGATCATCCCACTTAAACCCACGTAACCCGTATACCCATAACCCAACAATCCCCCATTAACCTTACACTACGGCAATTTATCATGGCCAATCCACCTAACCCGCACATCTTGGCTGTGGGAGGAAACCGGAGCCCCGAGGAAACCCACGCACACACGGGGAGACGTGCAGACTCCACAC